>NW_004955524.1:1916832-1930232 GCF_000276665.1 Chinchilla lanigera | reverse complement strand
GCTTGCCAGGCAGGCGCTTTGCCACTGAGCTAAATCCCCAGCCCCATTCCCAACCCTTTTAAATTTTATTATTTTGAGAGAGGATCTCCTTAAATTACTACGTCGCCATGGCTGGCAATTTTCATTTCCAACAGGAAATCCTCTTGCCTCAGCCTCCCAGAGCCTTGCATTCCAGGCATGCATCAGCACACCTCATTTTTCCATTTCTTTCTAGACACAAAATAAAAGAATGGCGTACAAAGAATAACTCCTAAATGATACTATTGCTATTTATTCTCCTTTTAAGTCTGGCATATCCATACAAACATTCTATTTTTACAAAGTAAAAGAGATCTACCTTTATTACTTACTCCAGTTAATTGATCTAAATCAAATCTTTACAAATGATTCCCCAGATTTTTAATGAACAACCTCATATGAGAAAGCCAACATAACTTGCTAAGTCCCAGAAAAATACATGTGAAGAAACATACTGAGTGAGAAGTAGTTCCATTACTGAGCCCCTCCATCTATGAACGTGCGTTATGCAGCTACTTACTTAATTTTATTATCAAAGGGGTATTTTAGTAGTTTGAGTTTTATATCTTTAGAAATAATTACAATATATATCACTACATATTTAATGATTCTTAAATCCTGCAAAAATCACTTCTCAAAATTTTGTCTATGAGTGCCTTATGACTGAGGTATGGAAACATGTTTTCATTTTTCTGTAATAGTCTTGTATTCTATAACCAGGAAATCCATATCATTTCATTCATTTGTATGGATTTTATACTTAAAAAGTAATATCACTGGAAAATTCTATCATTCATGTTTCTCCCCTAAAAATATATTTGTGGTTTTGTGTGTTTTTTCATGCATTGAACATGATGTAGAGTGTCATGTCTGGCGGAAGTGTGGTACAGAAAGTTCTTATCTCATTCTTGCTTTCAAAAATGGACCACAAATTGTAAAGTGTGCTACAGGGTACAATAGATACCATTTTTAGGGAGGCAATTAGCAACTTTTCTCCTACTCATTTGGTAAGAAATACTTTTCTTGTCATTTCTTTGTAAATCACAGAGATGTACAATTGTATGATGTCTCCATCTATTAACATTGTTTTTCTTCTCCCAGGGGCTACTGCCTTAAATTATATTTTATACATGGAGTTTGCTCATGGCATACTTCCCCTAAAGTACACATCTCAATCTGAAATAGAATATGTGAATTTAGTTTAAAAAGGAAAGAGGACTGTGAACTTTGTTTCTTCTAAGTGCATTTTCAGCTATGAGTAACACCAATTAGCTCCTTTCTCAAAATGAATTGATTTCCCTCTTTTCCTTTTCTTTAAAAGAATGAGGTAAGTATTAATATGTTTTTGAGTGCTTATCAATTTCACTGCTAATATTATTAACAAAAATTTGTAGTGAAATATTACACTATGGGCTCCTATCTGTTAATAGGCATGGTACTGTAGGGATATTAGTACTATGGAGATGTTTAATTTTTCTTAGGACTATTTTGCTAAGTTTTCCTATGACTTTATAGATTGCAAGGAATAGATTGATGTGAAATTACTTATATTTCATATGAAAATTTTTCTATATAATTGCACTAATGGACAAATTTCTGTCATGATACTATACTAGATTTCAATTTTTCTCCTTCTTGATCAACTGCACTAAGAGTTGTCACTTTTGTTACCAGAATCACATTTATTTCTTTTTTTTATTTTAAAGAGTAAAAGGATAACATAGTAATAGGGGGATTTACTGAATTACAGACAAAATGGTAGGACATTCTCAATGGTTGTTATTTTATCTATCGGTATCTTCAAGATAGTTTCTCAGGAAAAAGACAAATAATAGTGAGTTACAGACAAAAATGGTAGGAAATTATCAATGGTTGTTGTACTATACTTTGGTTTCTTCAAAGTGGTGTCTAGGGAAAACAAATAGAGCTATACATGAGTGATTAATTAAATAATCATTGACTATTTTTAATGGTTGTTGTTGAAAACACACAGTAATAAACATACATGCATTTACAAAATAGCATAGGAACAATACAAACATTACAGAGTTATGGACAGATTGGTAGGAAATTATCAATGGCTGCTGTGATACATGTTGGTATCTTCAAAGTGGTTTATCAGGAAAACAAAGATATGCAAGAAAGATCTAACAAGTAGTTACAGCCTAAAGGTTGTGAAAAATAGCGGATTACCTCCTCATTAGTGACTCCTTTCACTGAGGTGTGATGGCTGGAAAGAAGGCCAGGATTAAAAAGAAGGACTGAGAGACTAGCACCAGTGCCCAGCAATAGGCTGTTTACTTTTTCCTCTGTAGTCATGATTACTTGGGGCTCCTCCTTTGAGATAATGGTCTGGCCAGAGGGAGAAGGCAGAGTATGCTCTGGGCCCCTTCATTCCTGTTGGACCAGCTGGTAGGAAGGGTTTGAGCTCTGGGGCCTTTACTTCAGAGGGCAGACCAATCTCCAGTGGTCACCTTTACAGTGAGGGCATGGCCCACGGGGCTTCTTAGAGCAGTCCCTCTTGAGGTAGCCTGGCTTTTGACAGTGATAGCAGATGAATGTAGTGAACAAGTTCTTGGGGCCTTGAGAATCAGACTTAGGGTCTGTTTCTCTTAGTGCTGCAACAAAGGTAGCTGTTTTTTCTTGGTTTCTTTGTTTTCTCTCCTTGGCCTCCTCCTCATGGCTATAAAATACTGAGGAGGCAATTCTTACTAATGTCTCAAGTCAGCTATCTGGGGCAAAAGCCATTTCTTGTGGCTTTTTTCCACTATCTGGGGCTGACTGAGTAATCAACTTATCTTTAAGGATAGTTTGTCCTACTGAACTGGGATCCAGGGAAGTATGCTTTATCAGTGCCTCTTGTCTAAGAAAGCAGAGGGGTGTTCTCTCCAGCCTCCCAGTGCATTGGGACCCTGCAATGACTTAGTGTCCTCTCCCCAACCGTCAACACAGGCAGCAGGAACATGTGGATGAAGTCCTCAGCCCGCTAGTCGGTCTCAGCACTATCAGGTGCGGAGTGACCCAGGCAGGTAACCTAGACACGTACCTTCTCCATGCAGGCGGTTCTTCAGAATCTGAGTATTGGGCACCCATGTAATCCATGAAGTCTCGGTGCAGACCTCTCCAGAGCTCCACTCGCCCTTCCACTGCAGCCTGCACAGTTAGGGGGAGAATGGCCTCCAGGGCGTCTCCCCGGGTGTTGTGCAAGGTCCTCCTGGTTTCCAGCTCCCGAATGGCTCCTGCGTCCTCAGTCAGCTCGACCTCTGAGTTGTCGGGCGTTGGTGCTCTCGTGTCCTCCAAGTCCGTGTTCACCAGCTGCTCCTCCGCTGACTCCGGACCTTTCTGGCTCTCAAGGGCAGGGCCAAGAGCGACCCGCCGTGCGGCATGTTCTCCAGAGGTTTCTCCACGTTGGGATAGTTCATTCACGTCTCCAGGCGGGCCTGTTGTGTCGGTGCTTCTCTGCGGCCTGGCGGTTCTTGGGCGACTGGCCTGAGGGCTGGCGCGCATCTCCGCGCCGCTTCCTGGGAGCCTGCTGCCTGCCTTTCCAGACGCCTGCGTGGCT
Source organism: Chinchilla lanigera (assembly GCF_000276665.1). Taxonomy (NCBI): domain Eukaryota; kingdom Metazoa; phylum Chordata; class Mammalia; order Rodentia; family Chinchillidae; genus Chinchilla; species Chinchilla lanigera. Next base: position 1,926,652 of record NW_004955524.1, on the reverse strand, counting down.
GGGGTCCGGGCCTGAAAGGGCTGGCCCGCCCTGCTGTGTGGCCTCCCGGGCAGGCGCCTGAGGCCTGCCTACCTGCCTCCCAGGCAAGTGCCTGGGCCTGCCTCCACATTTATTTCTATTTATTTTCTGTCTTAATTTTTAAAAAATTCCTTTCAGACTGTATCCCATCTTTTATTTTCTTTGTGTCAAGTTGCTCTACTTTTTTCAGTGTGTGATGAATATTTCAAATGCGGAACTTCGGCTCTTTTATTTAAATAGAGAACAGCACAAAAGTATGTTTAATATAGAATGAACATTTGTCTCAGTATAGTTTTAGCTTCAACAAACAGGATTTTCCGTTGTACATGATTTTTAATTTGTGCTTTGATCTATTCTATACACTATATATGATGGAGAACTATACATATCGGAAGCATGTACTAACTGATTTTAGTGGGTACATTGTTCCCTATATGTGACATACAACATTTTTTTAGAAAGCACCATATTCCCATACTTTATGGAGAATATACATTCAAAATAACTACATGATACAGTTCATATTCAGTCTTGATGTATTTCAGAGAAAATTTGAAATCATACTAAATGTTTTGAAATCAAAATTTATATTAGCCACAAGAATAAGTTAGAAAATATTCTGTAGGAAGGTAATTCTACCTTGTCATGATGTATGAGGAAATTAACTATTTCCAAAGTGGAACTTATGATGTGCAACAGTTTTCAATATTAGATTTTTATAAATTTTATTGAATAAGTTTCAGTCCTCATCTTCATTTCATCTGCATTTTATGTTATTATTATTATTTTTTTTTTTTCTCTTTTCAAGACAGGATCTCGCTATGTAGTTCAGGCTGGCCTTGAGCTCACTTTGTAGCCCAGGCATGTCTCAAACTCACAACGGTCCTCCTCCCTCAGCCTCCCGAGTGCTGGGATTACAGGCATGTGCCACCCCACCTGGCTTCATCTGCGTTTTAATAACGTGGTATTTTCCTTTAGGATATTTGAATACTCCATGAATGGTGAATGTGCCATTTTGGCCACTTCTACCAATCCTAAAATGATTAATACCGCCTCCTTTAATTCTGATATAATACTAATGCTGTCACCTCTGTGAAAAGGCCTGTGACACCCTCCTGAAATGTAGATATTATCACTTGTTCAATCCCTTATTCTGTGTACATATTATCCTTGCAGTTCTGTGGCACAGACTCTAATTCATGCCGTCTGTCTCCCCACTCACCTGTGCATTCTAGAATGGGGATTAAATCCTAGGAACTGGTTTGTGCTGTTCTCTAAGCATGTTGTACATCAAAGACACTCCCCCATCTCCAATCAAACTCAATCTCTCTTAACACCTGCTTTGTGTGAAGAATAGTGTCAGCCCCTGGACAATGAAGAATGCTTGACCCTCATCTTGACTGTAATCTGGCTGTGGTTCCAAAGATTGTAAAGAGTTGGCTTTACTCATACTCGGTGTTAGATTTCCTGATGGAGACGGAATTTAGAAGCTGTAGGGTAAGGGAAAGGGCTCGTCTTGAGAAAATAATGATTTTAATGGGACTAGAGCAATAAATCAATGTGGGCAGGTGTCATGGTGCATAAGAATTATGGTGGTGCCTAATTCCAGAGGATTAATGGGCCGAGACAGGTCTGGTGAATTTTTTAGACAGTCTGAGGCCAGTTGGTGATATTCTGTCTCAAAATAACAAATAAGAATGGCTGGGGACATAGATGATAGAGCACATTTTTGTTCAATTCCTTGCAATGCAAAACCCAAAAAAGATGAATAAGAATGGCATAAAAGGACATTGAATTAGAGTGCATTTCAAAGGGGAAAATGTGTTTTCCAATCAGGCAATAGAACTTAGTATAACAAATAATTTGATAAGTGAAGGAAGAATTTTACTATTAATGTCCTCTACAAGATTTTTTTCCATTTCCTGGATGGATGGAGTGAATATAAAATAAAGTGAGAATGCGTCCACAGGGCAAGCTCTTACCTGTGCCATTGGCGATCTCATTGTCTGCACAAGGGGTGCAATCAAAACAGCAGGCAGCCTTTCCCTCCTGAGGGCTCTTTCTCAATCCAGGATTGCAGCTCTCACTGCACACTGAGCTGGGAGTCCAAGGAAAGAATGTATGGTGATAACTTCTTAGACTTTTACTTACTTCTTCAGAGCTAGAGGGACAGAGCTGGGGACATAGCTCAGTGGCACAGCACCAGCCTGGCGAGTATAAGGCCCTGAGTTTGATTCCTGGCACCAAACCCTCCCGAAAAAACAGAGCTAGAGGGATAAACTGAATTTGTATACATACATAAGCAAAACTATATAATGCATGCCAAATTTATTTTATAATGTGAAACATATATTTCCAAAAGTATAATTAGACAAATGCATTTCTTTCCCACTCATCAGAAAGCTTATAAACAATTTTTTTTCAAATTGAAAATTTAGTTATTCAATTTCCACATGTGACCATTATGTGAGCAAAATTGGGGGCACAAAGCCTGTGACAGTGTTTCACTTACTTGTGGCTAAGTGAGTGTGCCGTGATAGGTACAACATACCTCTGTAGTTCTTGTGGCCCACTCTATCATATCCTCAGACAAAGTCAGTTTTTGGCCACGTGGAGCATGTGAAGAAAATGTTTCTACTTTACCCGTCAGTCTAAGGCCTTCTGGAAAATTCCAAAAATTGAGAATGTTATACTCTGAATCCACTTTCCTTCTGTCATCCAAGTTCACTTGGTCTCCAGCAGGATTGTGAAACTGGATGTTCTTCAGAAAGCGATGTAGATGAAAGAAACACATCGTCCTATGTGAACAGGGCTCCAGAGAAAAGATAGAACATATGAGTGGAAGAAAGTTCCTAGGTGTCATCAATGCCACTTACATAGAGCAGCTTTAACACTGGTATCTATTAAATTGGAGTACACGAACATCTCAGGACTAAAATGTCACCATGTTCCAGAAATGTCAGTTTTCAGGAAAACATATTCTGTGCAAGCCCATTTAAATAAAGTGTACATACCTCCTAGTTTTTATTCTTTCAGGTTCTCACACTAGCGAGACAATATATTGTGAAGTGAAAGGAAAATGATCAAAAGTAAAGGGCAACTGGGGTGTGGGGAAAGAGAAGGGAAAGGAGGGGAAATTATGTAAGTGTATATACAGGATAGCTAACATAGTTGTGCTACTGTCTTCTATTGCTTTGCTGAAAAGAACGGTTAATGATTACTTGTTGGATCAATCTTGCATGTCTCTATTTGTTTTCTTGAGAAACCACTTTGAAGATATCAATATGTAATGCAACAACCATTGTTAATTTCCTACCACTTTGTCTGTAACTCTGTATTGTTTGTATTATTCTTATGCTGTTTTGTAAAAGGATGTCTGTTGATGTGTTTTCCTTCTTTTATTTTTAAAATAAATTAAAAAAAATAAAGTGTACAGTTATATTAGAGGAAAACATCAACTGTGGAGCCAAAGAGTCTAAAACCCACAACTTCCCTCATCTGACTATTATCATAGCATCTACTAACAAAATGAGTTCATCAATATCTGAAGAGTTTGCAAAAATAAATGAAATTTTATTACATGCACTGCTGGGTTTAATGTGATTAGTCTCATAAGTGATTATGAGACTATGATTCCGGTTGTCCTTTAAGAAAACAATGAAACATGTTTACATGGGCAAGGCTTTGACCTGCTACAGACGGAAGCGAGGAGCTGGCTCCTGTTTCCTCCTCCTTGCCAGGGGCTCCTTGATTGAGCATCATTTCAACTCAGCTTGACAATCACCTCTTCAACAGCAAGTGTGATACACAATGTTTTGTACTTTTTAGAAATTATTCTAATATTTTTGGGTGAAACACATAGATAACTTAAAAGTGGTACCTTTAGTCACTGCCTGCCATCCAAAGGAAGACATCAAAAACATAACTTTGATTTCTCTCTTCAATGCAGGAAAAGAAATCTTCGCTCACCCAGTAAGTCTCTGTGTGCAAACTCTAGTGCATGAAACACCTTGAAAGATGCCTAGTGCCAGTCTCCTTTCTAAACCTCCATCTTCCTTGTAGTTGAAGCACTGTTGATGCAGTGTCACCTTTTCCTGTCCCATGAGCCCTCACCTGGGGAAATCTGTAGAGTTCCAGCAGTGGTCCGATCTGAGCCGAGGTGCCCCATGGTATTTCTGTCACTACTGCTGCACACTTGCTCTCTCTCCTATATGTGTAATTGGGGATCTCAAGTTGTCCAGTGAGCAAAATGAAGGAATTTTCTAATATCCTCCAATGAGTGTAAAGGAAATTATGGAACTCATAGCCCAGAGAAATGTTGGGTAAAAGATGAGGATTCCTGTTGATCTCCTCTATGGCAAAAATGAAGGCCAGGTATTTCTGGTAGTTCCTGGGCATAAGCCTGCAGAAAGAGCACAGATGTTCTTAGGGCAAAGACTGAATGCATGATTTTCCAATCCAGTCCAATCCAATATTTGTGACCTGAATGCTTGTGTTCCTTCCCTACACTCATATCATTAGAACCTAAGCATGAATATGATTAATTTGGAGGTTTAAATTTTTGAAGCTATTTATAATTAGATGCATCACAGGGGTGAATTTCTCATGAAAGCATTTGGTATCCTTACAAGATTGAAAGAAGAATTGGTTCACAATTCTGGTATGGGAAGACTATTGAGAAGACTGTCACACGAAAACTAGGAAGTAGATTTTCTGTTGTTTTTTTGTCAGCCTGTGCAACTATTAAAATTAATGATTGCTGATTTAGAGTCCTGTTGTTTACACATTTGTCCGCAGCAGGCTGAGCAGGGCAAAATCATTACTAAAGAAAATCCTTACATTTAATTCATCTTTGCATAATATTTACAATTTGTGATAATTGATATTTCTTTGTTCACATTATTTATATTTTACTTTCAAATTTCAGATAACTTCTAAATTACTATTTTGTTTTTTAAATTGATTTGTTCCTTTTAATTTGTCTCTACTCCCTATATTTGAGTAAACAACATTCCATAACTTGTTAGTGTAATTTTCCCACTAGAAATTGCAGGTGAAGGTTCTTTTGCAAATCACACCCCCGGCATATTTACTGAATGAGAAAAGTCACTGTAGCTCTCAGCCATTACACTGCTTCACTGAGACACCCAGGAGGGTCCTATTCATAGTAAGGTTCAAAACTTTAGTGAAATTTACATCAAATACATAGAAATTGAAAAATAAAACTGTTGTCAAAAAACCCTTCTCATGTTACAAAGAAATTAAATGAAAATTGAATAGAACAGTTGTTTGAAAACCCTGTTTAATGTGGCCTTTAAAATATGTTAAATATGTATTAGTTCAAAGGAAGAACTAAAAATGTAAAATAGTCTTTATGATAGACTTTGAATTATTTCCAAGTAATCTGCATTTGGACAGAAAGCAAAGAAGGGAAACCATATTGACATTCTCAGTTAACACTTGGAAATCAATAGAATAAGACTTTACACTGTGGTTTTGTAACACCTGGTCCATAAAATTTTAAAATATTGAGGATGACTCAGGCATGTCATAGTGAACTCTTCTTTAGGAATATATGTGCAAGCAAAGCATTATAGAAGACAAAGGACATTATTGATTAAAAAGTATAATATAGTAATATGGTATCACTTGTTAAACAGGGATTTTTTCATTAGGATCTGACGTAAACCCTACTGTGACAGAACAATGACCACTCTCCACCCTTAACTATCTATATAAAAATTTTATATGTTAATTCGCATTTATTTTACATGTATGGATCACACACATAATCTATAAACCTAACCCTTTGTACCTTGAAAACAATAGAGCCACCCTATTAACATAGATTTTATCTGCAAAAATTAAGTACATTTTTTAGTATACACAGTTAAAGAAATATCTGGAAGAGATATGTTTTGGTAAGTGATGGACTTTCTGATCCAGTATCTCATCAGATGTGTAGGAAAATTTAAAATGCTTTTTGTGAAACAGCACACATTTGCCTGTGTACACACATAAACACACACACACACACACAATCATTGAATTTCAACATATACTGAATAAATCAGACAATGTAAAAATTAATAGTCACTGTGATCAATTACTGTTAAGGCAGCCAGAAAGTAGGACCATTAGGTTCCAAATAGTGGCACGGATCTCCAAATATCTGGACAGAATGGGGAAAAATGAAGAAAAAGTCTTCTCTAAGGGAAGTGTGTAAGCATTGTTTTTCTGGGAATATCAATATAAAGGAAGTTTATGAGCACAAAAAATAAGCTTTGACATCAAAAAAAGGAGAAAAGATAACTTTAAAATATAGAAAAAAATTTGGATGTAAGAACTAAGACTAAAATATCAATAGTAAGAATAGTGTTCAGGAGTTCTGCTGCCATCATGGTACACCCCTGAACCCTATGTGCACTCTGTCAAATGCATGGGGACGCCAGAGCTGGTGGCCCATGTTCTGCCACCATTCTGGTTTGAAACTGAGCCCTAGAAGAGATAGGTATACTGTATCAACTCCTAGGGTCCCTGCAACTGGTGGCTTACATTCTGTTACAATCATGGTTTGTTACTAAGCCCAGAGTGCACTCTGTCAGCAGCGTGGGGACCTCAGTCCGGGTGGCCCAAATTTTCCTGTCATTTTGAGGCAAGTTTGACATCCAGGAAAACTAAAGACCTGAGAAACCTTCTGTGAGCTGCCAGAGCAGGGAACAGCTCAGAATTCTGTCTGCAGCACCCAAAATGACAAAGGACTGAGATAAATGCAATCTCATAACTCCACCCCAACCACAAGGAGACCAGTAGACACTGACATAAGTGAACTTAGAAATCAAACTCCTGAAGGCTCTGAAATGATTGCCACTGAAGTAAAGGAACAATTCCATCAGGCTATAGTATGTATGAATGTATAGGATAGTTAACACAGTTGTTCTACTGTCTTCTATTTCTTTGCTGAAAGAAACTGTCAATGACTCTTTCATTGATCAATATTGCATGTCTCTATCTGTTTTCATGAGAAACCACTTTGAAGATATCAATATGTAATACAACAAGCATTGTTAATTTCCTACCACTTTGTTTGTAACTCTGAATTGCCTGTACTGTTCTTTTGCTGTTTTGTAAAAGGTTGTCTGTCTGTTAATGTTTTCCTCCTTTTATTTTTAAAATAAAAAATTTTTTAAAAAAAGAAAATGTTAGATCAGAAATAATCTCTCAGGTAAAAAATGAAATGACCACCATACTGAAAGAATTGCTCAGCACATGTGAAGAAGATATATAAATATATAGGGGCATAAAAAATGATGAAAATGTTCAATGAAGAATATATGAAAGAAGTAGGATGCATGAAACAGATACAGAGAGATATCCAGGAAATCAAACTTCCATCAAAAGCTGGCAAAACCACATTCATGAAGCTGAAGATCCACTGTCACATCTTGAAGACAGCATTTCAGGTAATGATTGTGAAAGGAAAGATCTCTTAAAGGTAACAAGGAACCAAAAAATAATACAATAGTTGCAAGAAGATGCAAAGAAAAATAATGTAAGACTACTAGGTGTCAAAGAAACAGCAGGAGGCCACACAGATGATAAAAAGTCTACTTGCAGAAGGAATAGCAGAAAATTTCCTGCCCTTCCACCCCTCCATTGGAGCTGAGCTGAACCTTGGACCACTTTGGGAACACTGCGGAGCTGCTGCTGGTGCTCCCCCATGAGCTTGGGAGCCAGGCAGAGCCCCAGACAACGTCAGGGGCTTAGGGGGCCACTTTCTGCACCTCTGCCCCTGTTGAACTCAGCTGAACGTTGGACAGCTTTGGAGAAAACTGTGAGCTGGCCCCACCACTTCCCTACCAGCTTGGGAGCCAGAAGGAGGCGCCAACCTCAGGGACCTTGGGTGCCACTAATTGGAATGCAGACTGGTGAAACCACTGTGGAAATCAGTTTGGAGATTCCTCAGAAAACTAGGTCTAGGGGCTGGGGATTTAGCTCAGCGGCAAAAGCGCCTGGCTGGCAAGCACAAGGTCGTGAGTTTGGTTCCTGGTACCGGAGAAAAAACAAAAAAAAAAACAACAAAAAAAAGGAAACTAGGTCTAGAGGTCCCACTCAACCCAGCTATCCCCCTTCTGGGTATTTTCCCAGAAGAATTAAAAACATCATACCACAGCGATATATGTGCCCCATGTTTATAGCAGTGCAATTTGTTACAGCTAAATCATCGAAACAACCCAAATGCCCATCCACTGAGGAATGGATAAAAAGCTGTTATTTTTCTTTATAAAGTGGAGTATTACTCAGCTATTAATAAGGATAAACCTAAGGCTTTTATAGGAAATGGATGCAAATAGAGACCATACTCATAAGTGCAATAAATCAGACCCACATGGGTAAACATCATATTTTCTCCATGTGTGAGAAACTGAAAGAGTAAATAAAACTGAAAATATACAATAGATATTACAAAAGGGAAAGAAATTGCTCAAAGGAAGGAATAACTGGGATGAGGGAAAGGAGAAACTGAAACAATGAAGGAAAGGAAAATAATAATTTTACACATATATGCATATAGAAGGACAGCTGGAATAATTGTACTGCTGATGTGTAATGGTTTAGTGAAAGGAACAGTTAATGCTTAATTTTTTGTCTGATTTTGCCTGCTTATACCTGGCAATCCGAACAACTAATTTGAAGACCATAATGTACACTATAACAACCACTGGTGAATTCCTACCATCTTGTCTAGCAAAACTCTAGCACATATCATTTTTTATTCTCTGTAATGGTTTAACTAACCTTGCATTCTTATCCCTGGTAAGCTGAGCAAATTTGTTGAAGATAACAATATGCAATATAACAACCACTGTTAATTCATATCATTCTGTTTTGAAATCTTGTATCACTTTTATTGTTTTTGCTTTGCTTTGTTCTTGTTGATGGTGTTATTTTGTTATTTTTATTATTTATTCTTTATAAAATAAAAAGTAAAATAAATAAACATGTACCTAGTATACTCATAATGATATCTGTGTGTGTCACACATCATTTTACAATGAACAACTAAAGGATGATCAACAAAGAAAGTGGTAGTATTTAGCCGCATTGTTAGGAAACATCACAATAGCACATTTGTCAACCCTTTACATACGGTATAAATTCCATTTTCTTCCATTTTTACTTGAGTATAGGACATAACATGACAAACTTAGATGTCAATGGTCATAGGAGAGAGGACTTCTTTAAAAATATTCTCCTGAGTAGTGGAAAACAAGTGTAAGAGAGAAAATACATGACGAGTTATTAAAACATACTATAAGCATTATGTTAAAAGCATTATACACATGAAGAGGAAAAACTGAATGAAATGTATTAAGGAATTGAAAAACAGTCACCTACACATATGTCATTTTGAATTCTTAGAAAAATATGGAGAAACCAAAGAGAAATACAAGATAAAAGTGAGAAACAATCAATTTTAAGCACAAAATAGTAGGATGAATTTCAAATATAATGGGAGTCAGGGAAAATCCAGAATAATGGTCAAATGGAAAAGATGATAGCAACAGATGTTAGTGATTTCAAGAAGAACAAAAGTGAGTTGTTTATTCAAACAAATTCTTTCACATAATTTGATATCAGACTGCATAAATGTTGAAGAGCTGTTTCTTCCTCTTAATGTAGGAAAGCATTCTCTATGCATTTTTACTTCCAAAATATATTTTATGCTTGAATGAATATAAAACATTCCTATCTTCTCTTAACAAAATAATGTAGCACTTGGGGGCAAAGATGCAGCCCA
>NW_004955524.1:1911303-1916653 GCF_000276665.1 Chinchilla lanigera | reverse complement strand
AGGTTCCTGGCCAGGAAAGCCACGGTGAAGCTCAGCAGGGCCAGGGAGCCCAGGTATCCCAGCACACAGTAGAAGGCGGTGAGGGAGCCCTTGTTGCACATGATGATGATGTGGCCATGTTCAGAGTGAGCGTCTGTGTCAATGTAGGGTGGATTTGTCCCCATCCAGACTCCACAGAGAGTGAGTTGGATCAAGGAGCAGATGGGGATGACAGAGTTTGGTGCCCCTGATACCAGCCACTGCCTCATCCTTCTGCCCGGAGCAGTGACCTTAAAGGCCAGCACCACAGTAATGGTTTTGGCCAAGACGGTGGAAACTGCCACAGTGAACACGACTCCAAATGAGGTCTGCTGCAGGATGCAGGTGGCTGTGCTGGGCCGGCCAATGAAGAGCAAGGAGCAGAGGAAGCAGCAGGTGAGGGAGATGAGCAGGGTGTAGCTGAGAGCACGGTTGTTGGCCTTGACGATGGGAGTGTCTCGGTGCTTCATGAAGAGTCCAAGAACAGCAGCTGTGAGGACAGTGAGACTCAGGGCGGTGCCAGCCAGGGCCTTTCCCAAGGGATCTTCATAAGCCAGAAAAGTCACAGCTTTTTGCAGGCAGTGGTTTCTCTGAGTGTTGGCGTACTGATGATCTGGGCACTTCACACACTGCTCCATATCTAGCAAAAATTAAAATTGTCACCAGTCTATCTTGATTATTATTTTTCACAGACCCATGCCCAGAAACTCACTGGATTTGAATTACAGTTTCATTTTTAATTTTTTAAGGTTTCATTTTCTTTTCTTTTCCTTTGTTCTCCAATTCTTGGGATTGAACTTAGACATTATTCACTGGAATATCTTCCCTAACATTTTAAATTTTCTTATTTAGTGACTGCATATTCTGAGTTATTTTAGTGCTAAGTCTTGTACCCACTTAGAACCTGTTTGCCTCAGCCTCCCAGAGTGCAGGATTACAGGTGTGCATTACCACATCTAATTTTTCCATTTCTTTGTAGAAGCAAAATAAAAGAATAATGTGCAGAGAATAACTCCTTTTTTAATTTAAAGAGAGTAGTAAAAAAAGAGCAATAGCAACATACCAGCATCACAGACATAAACAAAACAAAGCAAGATCATTAAAAATGATACAGGATTTCAAAACAAAATGATAGGAATTAACAGTGCTTTTCATAGTACATATTATTATCTTCAACTACGTTGCTCACATGTGGAGCTGTAATAATGGAAGATCTTTTAAACCATTAAAGAGAACAAAAAATAATTATTAAATAAATCATGAGAGACCAGACAGAGTTTCACTAGACAAGATGGTAAGAATTCACCAATAGTTCTTCTATTGTATATTGTTGCCTTCAAATCAATTGCTCATATCACCAGATATAAGCATGCAAAATTGGTCAAAATATTAAAAAATTGATGTATTAACTAAACAGTGCTGTTATTTATTCTCCTCCTATGTTGACATATCCATAGAAAGATTTCTCTATTTTTATAAGGTAATAAATGATCTACCTACATATCTCAAATCTTTATAAATGATTTCTCAGATTTTCATTCAATGACAAATCCCATATTAGGAAACCAAAATAATTTACTAAGTCCCAAGGAAATACACAGGAAGACAAGTATATGTCAAATGGTCCCATTATTGAGCCTCTCGATTTATAAGCATGTTTTATGCAACCACTTATTTAATTTTTATTGTACAAGTAGTATTTTAATAGTTTAAGGCTGGTATCTTTTGACACCATTATATGATATTTCACTACATATTTAATGACTGTATTTTTTATTTTAAAGAGAAAAAACAATACTAAGACAACAATAGAAAAAACGACAATAAAGAAAAAAATACATTGCTTTAACCATGATGTGGCATTTAATGCCTGGCAGAATTGTGATACAGAAAATTCTTATCTCATTCTTCTTTCAAAAATGAACCATAAATTGTGCAGTGTGAAGCTAGAGAATACCATAAATACCATTTTTTGGCACTTAGAAACTTTTCTGCTACTTCTAATATGGTAAGGAAAACCTTTCTTGTTTTTGATTTGTAAATCAGAGTGATGTACAGTTTTATTATATTATCTCCATTTATTAATTTCATTTTCTTTCTCCAGGAGCTAGTGCATTTAATTATATTTTATAAAGTGAATTTGCTCATAGTATACTGTCCCTGACATTTAAACCTCAGTTTGGAATAGAATATGTCAATTTGGTTTATAAAGGAAATTGGACTGCGAACATTGTTTCTTCTAAGTATATTTTCAGCTATGACTAACACAAATTTCTTTCTTTCTTTCTTTTTCTCTCTTTCTTTCTCTCTCTCTTTCTTTCTTTCTTTCTTTCTTTCTTTCTTTCTTTCTTTCTTTCTTTCTCTCTTTTGCTCTTTCCAGTGATCATTCACCTATCATGGGAGTTACATTCCAGAGAGCCCCATGATAGGTGAAAATCTGTGAAGTATCAGGGTTATTTTTTATTATTTATATAGATTTAAGGTTTTATACACCCATACCACACTCCTATAACCTTTCCCACTCTATTATTAACCTTTCCCACACTCTTATGAACACCTCATATAGCCTTAAACACTTTCTACACTCTTAAATGTACATAATTTTAACAACATGTAAAATTCTATCTGGCTACTCAATGGGAAGGGGACAAGGAGGGACACTGAGCATATGGGCACAGTGTGGGAGAGCAAAGAGACCAAAGCTATGGTCAGTGGGCCAAACACCGCCCAGGATACAGAACATAGTGTTGTGGTTGGGCACCTTCCATTTCACTAGCCAATAGTGACCTGTGTACAATCTCACATTGGCAAACTTTTGCAAGTGGTAGTGCTGTACTGCATTTCCATTGTGTACAGTACAGTGTTCCCCCACTGATGAAATACATACTGTATTTTATTTTGACTTATTCTTTTAATGTGTTTCAATTAACATTTTTTATATTTTTATATTGTTTTAAATTTTAAGGGAATAATGATTAAAATCATAAATATTATACAAATAGCTATGTATCACAAAATCCTATGACATAGTGAAAACTCTGTGATACAGAATTAAAAAAAATTTTAAAAACATGCAATACAGTGAAGCTGCAACAAGTGAACTGTTATATAGTAAGGTATGCTGTATTTCAGTTTATTTTAAAGAAAATAAAAGTCAGTAACAAAATAACAACAATATAGACAACAACAGAACAAGCAATAGCAATAAAAATCATAGAGGGTTTCAAAACAAAATGTCCTCCCTTGAAATGACTTGATTTTCCCAACTTCCTTAACTCTGAAACAATTAGAAAGTCAGTATTAATATGTTTTTTTTTTCCGGTACTAGAAATCGAACTCACAACCTTGCTCTTGCCAAGCAGGCACTGTGTCGCTGAGCTAAATCCACAGCCCCTTAATATGTTTTTGAATGCTTATAAATTTCACTGCTAATATTTTAAACAAAAATTTGGACTAAAGACACTCTGGGGCCTCGGTAGGTACCTGCCACACCCATAGTGTATCGGCCCGGCTGGGCTGCCACAACTCACCAGCACAGCAGCTACACTCAGCCCTGGGGATCTTCAGACCCTTGTCCTGCCACTCACACGCAATCTGGACAGTGAGACTGCACTGTAAGGAGTCTCTTGTTCTTCAAAATTGACAAAACGAAGGAGCAAAGTGCAATCTCAGACCTCCACACCACCCAAAACAAGTCCAGGACGCAGCAACACAGAAGAGCCGGGAAGTCATACACCTGAAATTTCTGAAATGGTAGCAACTGAAGTAAAGAACTCCATCAGGCCATAGAAGACATCAGATGAGAAATAATGTCTCAGGTGAGAAAAGAAATGACAGCAATAAGGAAAGAAATGCTTAGTATATCCAAAGATGACATAGACAAGAAAATAGAAGAGCAGAGACAACTCAATGAAACCTTAAGGGAACAGTTTAGAAAAGAACTACAAGACATGAAACAGATGCAAACAGATGTCCAGGAACTTAGAAATTCCATTGCAAGCTTGCAAAACCACCTGAATGAAGCTGGAGATAGACTTTCAGACCTTGAAGAGAGCATTGCCATTAATGAATGTGAAAGGAGGGATCTCTTAAAAACAACAAGGAACCAGAAAATAACAATTCAACAACTGCAAGATGAAGCAAAGAGAAATAATGTCAGATTAATAGGTATTAATGAAGGAGCAGGTGTCAACACAAATGACATAAAAAGACTACTTGCAGAAAAAATAGCAGATAATTGCCCAGGCATGGTAAGAGAATTGGACATCCAGATAAGTGAAGCATATAGAACTCCAGTTAATCATAACCAAAATAAATCTACACCCAGACTTGTAGTGACCAAGATCCCTGAAACTAAGCAAAAGCTCCAAATACTAAAAGCTGTTAGAGAAAAGAAACAGATCACCTATAAAGGAACACTTATCAGAATCACGGCAGACTTCTCAACAGAACCATCAAGGCACAAAGAGCTTGGAGTGAAGTATTTCAGGTACTGAAAGAAAACAACTTCCAACCTACACTGATGTACCCTACAAATTTATCTTTCAAACTTAATGGAGAAATAAAATATTTTCATGATAAAGAACAACTGAAGAAATTCATAAGCACCAAACCAATCCTACAAAAAGTATTACACGATATACTAGAAGACATAAAGCAGACCACAACTTCAAGAACAACAACAGAAAGCAACCATCAAGCAGAGAAAGCAATTAAACAGAGGGAAAAAGCAGGATCCAACAGCAGGAAAATAGCATGACAAAGATAAGCCAGTACATATTTAATATAGCCATCAATGTAAATAGTCTCAATGTACTAACCAAAAGAAGCAGACTTGCAGAGTGGATTAGGAAACAAAATCTAACCATATGCTGTATACAAGAAACACATTTAACTCAAAAGGAAATCCATAGGCTGAAAATTAAAGGATGGAAAACAATACTCCATGCAACAGGAACCCAGAAAAAAGCAGGTGTACTTATTCTGTTTGCAGACAATGTGAACTTCAAATCAAGAACAATCAAAAGAGATAAAGAAGGTCACTACATACTTGTGTGTCACTACGTCCACTTTAAGGGGAAGCTTCAAGAGGAAGAGATAACAATCATAAACATCTATGCACCAAATATAGGAGCATCCACCTATACAAGAAAAGTTCTAACAGACATGAAAAATGAAATAAGCAGCAACACAATCAGAACAGGGGACTTTAACACACCAGTGTCACAAAGAGATAGATCAACGAGACAAAAAAAGTGGGAAAGAAATAGCAGAACTTAACCAAACGTGTGAACATATGCACTTAGTAGACCTTTACAGAGTGTTCCACCCA
>NW_004955524.1:1906894-1911203 GCF_000276665.1 Chinchilla lanigera | reverse complement strand
CCATAGTGCAATGAAATTGGAAATTAATGACAAAAGAAAACACAAAAATTCCATAAACAGTTGGAAATTAAATAACATCCTCCTGAACAACCAATGGGTCACAGATGAAATCAAAGTAAGGATTAAACACTATATACAAACAAACGAAAATGGAGAAACAACCTACAGGATCCTGTGGGATGCAATGAAAGCAATCCTCAAAGAGAAATTTATAGCAGTGAACTCCCACCTCAGGAAAACAGAACAAGCACAAATAAACAATCTTATGCTGCACCTCAAGTTCCTAGAGAAAGAAGAGCAAGTCAAACACAGAGCCCGAAGAAGGCAGGAAATTATAAAGCTCAGAGCAGAAATTAATGTAATGGAGACTAAAGAAACAATACAAAGAATTAATGAATCAAAGACTTGGTTCTTGAAAGAATAAATAAAATAGATAAACCCCTAGCCAACCTTATCAAAAACAGGAAAGAAAAAACAAATAAATACAATAAGGCATGAAAAGGATGAAATCACTACATATCCTAAAGAAATTCAGAAAATCTTCTACATGTACTTTGAAAATCTTTACTCTCATAGGATGGAAAACACAGAGGAAATGGCCAGATTCCTAGACACATATGAATTACCAAAGCTGAATGAAACAGATATGAGAATCCTGAATAACTCAGTATCAGCCAGTGAAAGTGCGAATGTAACTAAAAACTTGCCAATGAAGAAAAGCCCGGGTCCTCATGGATTCACAGCTGAATTCTATAAGCAATTTAGGGAAGATTTAACACCAATTCTTCTCAAACTGTTTAATGAAATTGAAAGGGATGGAATTCTCCCCAACTCATTCCTGGAGGCAAGTATTATTCTGATACCAAACCATGGAAAGACCCAACCAAGAAAGAGAACAACAGACCAATCTGCCTAAATACATAAATACAAAAGTTCTTAATAAAATACTAGGAAACAGAATACAACAAGGCATCAGGAAGATTATACACCACGACCAAGTGGGATTCATACCAGGAATGCAGACATGGTTCAATATATTCAAATCAATCAATGTAATACAGCCTGTCAATAGAGCCAAGCACAAAAATCACATGATCATCTCCATCGATGTAGAAGAAGCCTTCAGTAAAGTCCAACACTCATTCATGTTGAAAACCCTACAGAAAATAGGAATAGATGGCCTTTACCTCAAGCTGATCAAAGCCGTCTATGATAAACCAACAGGTAACATCATACTAAATGGTCAGAAATGGAAAGCTTTCACTTTAAAATAAGGAACAAGGCAAAGATGTCCACTGTCACCACTCCTGTTCAATATAGTTCTGGAAATACTGGCTAGAACAATTATACAAGAGAGAGAAATAAAAGGAATAAGGATAGGAAAGGAAGAAGTGAAATTCTCATTATTTGCAGATGACATGATACTCTACATAGAAGACCCCCAAAACTCCACCAAAAGGCTCATGGATTTAATAACCAAATTCAGTAGCATAGCTGGATACAAAGTTAACACTCAAAAGTCAATAGAATTCCTGTACACAAGTAACAAACAGACTGAGAGGGAAATTAGGGAAAGCACACCTTTAACAATAGCATGTAAAAAGATGAAACACTTCAGAATGACTCTAACAAAAGAAGTAAAAGATCTATACAGTGAAAATTATAGTACTCTGCAAAAACAGATTGAAGAGGATATCAGAAAATGGAAAGATATTCCTTGCTCATGGATAGGAAGAACCAACATTATGAAAATGGTCATACTCCCAAATTGTTGTACAGATTCAATGCGATCCCAATTAAAATACCATTAGTATACCTCACAGATCTACAGAAAACACTCCTAAAGGTCACCTGGAACCAGAAAAGGCCTAGAATAGCAAGAGCAATCTTGGTAAACAAAGGAAACACAGGACGCATCACAATTCCTGACTTGAAATTATATTACAAAGCTACTGTGACAAAATAAGGATGGTACTGGCACAAAAACAGACCTAAAGATCAATGGAACAGATTAGAAGGTGCAGATACAACTAGAAACACACTCAGTCACCTTATCTTCGACAAAGGGGCCAAACATATTCAATGGAAAGAATATACCCTCTTTCATAAATGGTGCTGGAAAAAGTAGCTTTCCGCATGCTGAAGACTAAAACTAGATCTACGTCTTTCACCATGCACTAAATCGAAGTCAAATGGATCAAAGACCTAAATATGAAAACAGAAATACTAAATTTATTGGGAAAAGGAAGTAGGTAAAAATCTTGACGACATTGGGGTAGGCAGAGAGTTCATGAACAAAAACCAAACTGCACGGGAATTATTTCAAAGAATCACCAACTGGAATCTCCTTTTATTGAAAGGTTTTGGCACATCTAAAGAAATCACCAATAAAGTAAAAAAAAAAAAAAAAACACCCACGAATTGGGAAAAATTTTAGCCAACTGCCCCTCAGGCAAAGGACTTCTATCTAGGACATATAAAGAATTAAAAAAAAATCAAGTCTCCCAAATTCAAAGTCCCAATCCAAAAATGGGCATCTGAGATGAATACACGCTTCTCTAAGGAAGAGATACTAATGGCGAATAAATACATGAAAAAATGTTCGACGTCATTAGTCATTCTAGAAATGCAAATTAAAACACCACTGAGATTTCATCTCACCCCAGAAGGAATGGCTATTATCAAGAAATCAACCAATAACAAATGCTGGAGAGGCTGTAGGGAGAAAGGAACCCTACTCCACTGCTGGTTGGAGTGTAGATTGCTGAAACCACTGTGGACATCAATTTGGAGATTCCTCACAAAACTATGATTGGAAGTCTCATTTAACTCACCTATTCCCCTTCTGGATATTTTCCCAGAAGAATTCAAGACATCATACCACAGCAATATATGTGCACCCATGTTTATAGCAGCACAATTTGTTATAGCTAAATCTTGCAAACAATCCAGATGCCCATCCACTGAGGAATGGATAAAAATGTTGTGGCATTTCTATACAATGGAGTATTACTCAGCTATTAAAAAAAGAGATAAACTTGAGGCGTTTGTAAGTAAATGGAGGCAACTAGAGACGATACCTATAAGTGAAATAAATCGGACCCACATGTGTAAATATCATATTGTCTCCTCGGTGTAGGAACCTGAAAGACTAGGTAAAACTCAAAACATACAGTAGATGATAGGAAAGGGAAAGAAATTGCTCAAAGGAAGGAATGACTGGGATGAGAGAAAGAAGATAAAAGAAAGAAGGAAGCCAAAACATAAATATGTACATGAATAGCTGCGATGACTGTATTGCTGTTGTCTGATGATGCTTTGAAATGAAAAGTTAATGCTCACAATTGTTAATGTTCTGATCAACTGTGCATGCTTGTGTCTGGTGGTCTGAGCAACTGATTTGAAGGTAACAATATGCAATGGAATTACAATGGTGAACTCCTACCATCTTGTCTAGTGAAACTCTGTATTATCTCTAAGGATTTATTGAAGAATTATTTTCTTATTCTCTTTAATAGTTTGAGCAATCTTTCATTCTTACATCTGATAATCTGAGCAATGTAGTTGAGGACAGCAATAAGCAATGTGACAATCACTGTTGATTTGTATTAATTTGTCTTGAGACCCTGTATCATTTTGAATATTTTGCTTTGATTTGTTTATGTTCGAATTGGTATGCTGCTGCTGTTCTATATTTCTGTTGGTTTGTTTCTCATGTCCTACTCTCTTTAAAATAAAAAAATTTACAAATTTGGAGTGTAATATTACACTATGGATTCTCATCTCTTAATATGTATGGTACTATGGCAATACTGGTCTATGGAGATTATCATTTTTTTCTTAAGTTCATGTTGCTAAATTTTCCTATGATTTCAAAGATTTTAAGTCATACCTTGATGTGAAATTCCTTATATTTTCATAGGAAACATTTTCTACATATCTGTACTAAAAGCCAAATTTGTCCTGATATTATAGTAGCTTTTAGTTGTTTTCTCTTATTTCAGAAAAAGTTTGAAATCATTATTGTGTTTTGAAATCCAAACTTACACCAGCCACAAAACAAGTTAGAATATATTCAGTCGGAAGGCGATTCTAACATGTCATGATTTATAAGAAATGTAAATATTTCCAAAGTGGAACTTATGGTGTGCAACAGTCTGCAGCACTGGAATTCTGTACATTTTAGAGAACATGTTTCAACCCTCATCCTCATATTATGTACACTTTGATAACATGGCATTGCCTTTAGGACAGTTGCATGTTTCATGAATGTGACTATGCCACTGTGAGCACTTCTGGTTAATCCCAG
>NW_004955524.1:1898237-1906034 GCF_000276665.1 Chinchilla lanigera | reverse complement strand
TTATGATCAGTGTCCTTCACAAGATGCTTTCCACTTTGCAGACAGAGGTAGTGAATAAAACAGAGCAAGAATGTGTCCGCAGGACGTGCTCCTACCTGTGGCATTGGTGATCTCATTGTCTGCACAGGGGGTGCAATCAAAGCAACAGGCAGCCTTTCCCTCCTGAGGGCTTTTTCTAAATCCAGGATTGCAACTCTCACTGCATACTGAGTGGGGAGACTAAGGAAAAAATATATAGTTGTAACATCTTAAACTTTTACTTACTCCTTCAGAGTGAGAGAGATAAACATAATTTCCATGCATACATACATAAACAAAGGTACATCACTGAATGCCAAATTTATTTCACAATACAAAACATATATTGATAAAAATATGACCAAGTAAATGTATTAATTTCCCATTCATCAGAAAGATTGTGAACAAATTCTTATTTCAAATTGAAATTGATTTGTTCAGTTTTCTCATGTTGTCATTAAATGAGAAAAATTGGAGGCAAAAACCTTTGACAGTATTAGATTACTTACGGTTAACAAAGTGCATAATGATTATGTATAACCCACCTCTGTCATTCCTGTGGTCCACTCTATCATATCCTCAGATATAGTTATTTTTTGACCATCTAGAGCATGTGAAGAAAATGTTCCCAGTTTAACCTTTTGTCTAAGTCCTTCTGGAAAATTCCAAAAATTGAGAATGTCATACTCAGAATCCAGTTTTCTGCTGTGATTCAAGGTAACTTCATCTCCAGCAGGATTGTTAAACTGGGTGTTCTTCAGAAAGTGATGCAGCTACAAGGGACACATCATCCTTTGTCAACATGGCTCCAAGATAAAGACAGGAAATATGAACAAGCGAAGTTCCTAAGTGTCTTCAATCTCACTTACATAAAGCAACTTTAACAGTGGTATCTATTGATTCATAGCACTGAATGCTTCAGGACTAAAAGGTCACCATGTTCCAGAAATGACAGTCAGTTGCAGGAAAAACAAGTATATTCTAGGCAAGTGCATTGAAATAATGTGTACAGTTGTGTTATGTAAAAAGATCAACTGTGGAATTAAAGCCTTTAAAACCCACAAGTTCAATTGTCTATCTGACTGTTCCCATAGCACCTACCAACAAAATGAGTTCATCAATATGACAAGAGTTTGCAAAACAAATGAAACTTTCCTATATTATGTGCACTGTCGGGTTGAACACCATTTAGCTTCGTAAGTGACTACAGGTTTGCCTGGTGTGCTTTAAGAACTTCATGGGATGTGTTTAGGTGGGCAGGGCCTTGACATCCCACAGACAGAAGCAAGGAGCTGGCCTCCTGTTTTCTTGTCCTTGCCAGTGCCTCACTGATTGAGGATCATTTCAACTCAACTCAAGATTTACCTCTTTAAAATAAGTGTGCTACACAATGTCTTGTATTTTGCAGAAATGGTTCTAATAACCTTAGGTGAAACACATAGAATAACTTGAGAGATATACCTTGAACACAGCCTGCCATCCAAAAGAAGACACATTACCTTCCAGGGGGGAAACATCCTCACTTGTGCATGTGTCATTGGTGGCCTTTGTACTTCTTCCGAAAGCATCGCGTGGAGGGCATGGGCCACAGCGTACACAGCATTGTATATATTGTAGCTCTCATCACTTATGGCTGTGTCAAAACGATTTGGAGGCAACCAAGCCACAGAGGCATTAGGCGTACAGTTCTTCAAGGCACACTCCAGCTCAGAGAATGAACAATGGAAATTCTTGAACCAATATATAGAGAGATAAGTGTCTTCTGGGTATTTGAAAGGAGTAGCTGCCTGGACAAAATTTTTGAAACCTGAAATCTCTTTGTGGTGGTGTGAGAAAACAAGAGTCCCATGAAATGGGTCAAGTATGAAATCTCTCCCAGCCAGGTCAGCGTGCCATTGTGAGTTTGTCACCCAGACTTTCCATGTCACTAAGTTTTGCATCACATAATAATTTACATCATTTCCATTATCATTATCATAGTAAATAACCACCACATTGACTGATGATGCATCTGCAGGCAGGATGTCATACTTCCACATGGGTGAGACATATGAAAGAGCCACAGTTGAGACCATTCTCATGAAGGCTACACAGACTCTGTTCCTGTCCATCTCAGCCCTTACATCTGAGAGAAACTGAAGACCCTTCTGGCCTTCTGTGATGAGCAGGCCCACCCAGGTCCAGCGGAAATGAAGCATCAAGGACACCATGCCAAGGGCCAAATACGTGTCCTTTGGGGCCACCTGATAGAGAGAAGGATACTGGCCACTGTCAGTCAGTGTAGGATCAAAAGCACCAAAGGTCACCTAAAACAAAAAGAATATTGGAAGAGAACCCTGAAGAATGATGATGGAAAGCACAATAGTGACCTGAAGTGTACTTAGTAACAACTGGTAGCTTTACAAGGAGACATGTGTTGCAGTCTTTGTAATCAGCTCATTCCTCCTGCATTTTAAAAAGTGTTGAAGTACAGACTCAAACATCCAGAACATACCTTTACTTTCTCTTGTCAATACATGGAAAGAAATCTTGGCTAACCCAGTAATTCTCTGTGTGCAAGCTCTAGTGCATGAAACACCTTGAAAGATGCCTAGTGCCAGCCTCCTTTCTAAACCTCTGTGCTCCTTGTGGTTGAAGCACTGTTGGTGCGGTTTCATCTTTTCCAGTCCCACCAGCCCTCACCTGGGGAAATCTGTAGAGTTCCAGCAGTGGTCCGATCTGAGCCGAGGTGCCCCATGGTATTTCTGTCACTACTGCTGCACACTTGTTCTCTCTCCTATATGTGTAATTGGGGATCTCATGTTGTCCTGTGAGCAAAATGAAGGAATTTTCTAATATCCTCCAATGAGTGTAAAGGAAATTATGGAACTCATAGCCCAGGGAAATGTTGGGTAAAAGATGAGGATTCCTGTTGATCTCTTCTATGGCAAAAATGAAGGCCAGATATTTCTGGTAGTTCATGGGTATTAGCCTGCAGAGGGAGCACAGATGTTCTTAGGGCAAAGACTGAATGTATGATTTTCCAATCCAGTCCAATCCAATGTTTATGATCTGAATACGGTGTTCCTCTCCTGCACTCTTATCATTAGAACCTAAACATAAATATGATTAATTTGGAGGTTTAAATTTTTGAGGATATTTATAATTAGATGCATCACGGGGTGAATTTCTCATGAAAGCATTTGATTCCCTTACAAGATTGCAAGAAGTGTTGGGTCACAATTCTGCTATGGGAGAAGAATTGAAAAGACTGTCACACAGAAACTAGGAAGTGGATTTTCTGTTGATTTTTGTCAGCCTGTGCAACTGTTAAAATTAATGATGGCTGAGTTAGAGTCCCTGTTGTTTGCACATTTGTCTGCAGCAGGCCGAGCAGGGCAAAATCATTACTAAAGAAAATCCTTACATTTAATTCATCTTTGCATAATATTTACAATTTGTGATTATTGATATGATTTCTTTGTTTATTTCTTTGTATATTGTTTTCAAATTTCAGATAACTTCTAAATTATCTTCTTGGTTGTTAAATTGATTTATCCTTTTTAGTTTGTCTCTACTCCACATGTCTGAGTAAACAACATTCCATAATTTGTTAGTGTAATTTTCCCACTAGAAATTGCAGGTGAAGGTTCTTTGGCAAATCCCCATCCCTCATATATACTGAATGAGAAAAGTCATGGCAGCTCTCAGCTGTTACACTGCTTCACTAAGACACCCAGGAGGGTCCTGTTCATCATAAGTTTCAAAAGTTTAGTGAAATTTACATAAAAAAAATAGAAATTGAAAAATAAAACTGCTGTCTAAAATCCCTGCTCATGTTACATAGAAAATCAATGAAAATTGAGCAATAGAGTAATTGTTTGAAAACCCTGTTTAATGTGGCCTTTAAAACATGTTAAATATGTATTAGTTCAAAGGAACAACTAAAAATGTAAAATTGTCTTTATGATAGACTTTGAATTATTTCCAGGTAATCTGCATTTGGACAGAAAGCTGTTATGGCTTGTCTGTGTGTCCCCCCAAAGCCTCATGCAGTCATGGGGCTGGCTTTTAGAGTTGTATTATGGGTGTGAGAGCTACACCCACCCTGGGGTGGATAGTTTGCACATGTAAGGGAGAGGAAAAGAGTGCTTGAGGGCATTCCTGGCTTTTGTGTTTTTTGCTTTTGCTGTGTTCGGACACCTAAGACTAAAATATCAATACATGTAAGACTGCACATTTTTTTTGTTGCACATACTAGGCACTAAAATATCAATACATGTAAGAACTAAGACTAAAATATCAATACAAAGAATAGTAATCAGGTGTTCTGCCACCATCATGGTAACCCCTGAGCCCTCTGTGCACTCAATGAAATTCTTGGAGTCCTCAGACCTGGAGGCCCATATTCTGCCACCACTCTGGTTTGAAACTGAGACCTGCATGAGACAGGTACCCTTCATTAACAGCCTGGGGACCCTGGACATGGTGGCTCATGTTCCACCACCACTATGTTTCACAGCTGAGCCCTAGAAACACTGGTATACTCCATCAACTGCCTGGGGCCCCTGGAACTGGCAGCCCACATTCTACTTCAATCACAGTTTGTTACTAAGTTCAAATTGCACTCCATCAGAAGCCTGGGGACCTCAGTCCTGGTGGCTCAACTTTTCCTGCCATTTTGGGGCAAATTTAACACTCAGGAAAAATAGAGACCTAGCAACCTTCTGTGAGTTTCCTGAGCAGGGAGAGGCTCAGAGTTCTGTCTGCAGCACCCAAAATGACAAGAGGATTTGGAAAACTGCAATCTCAGAACTCCACCACAAGCAGAAAAAGACCAGGAGATATTCACATAAGAGAACTTCGAAATCAAATACCTGAAACTCTAAAATGATTGCCACTGAAGTAAAGAAACAACTCCAATAGGCTCTAGAAAATGTCAGATCAGAAATAATCTCTCAGGTAAAAAAATGAAGTGACAATAATAATGAAAGAATTGTTCAGCACATGTGAAGAAGGAATATAAAAACATAGGGGCATAGAAAAATGCTGAAAATGTTCAATGAAGAATATATGAAAGAAGTAGGATGCATGAAACAGATACACAGAGATATCCAGGAAATCAAACTTCCATCGAAAGCTGGAAAAATCACTTTCATGAAGCTAAAGACAGATTGTCACATCTTGAAGACAGTATTTCAGGTAATGATTGTGAAAAGAAAGATCTCTCAGAAATAACAAGGAACCAGGAAATAATTCAATAGTTGCAAGAAGATGCAAAGAAAAATAATGTAAGAGTACTAGGTGTCAAAGAAACAGCAGGAGGCCACACAGATGATAAAAAGTCTACTTGCAGAAGGAATAGCAGAAAATTTCCCACCCTCCGACCCCCCACTCGAGCTTAGCTGAACCTTGGACCACTTTGGGAACACTGCTGAGCTCCTGCTGGTGCTCCCCCATGAGCCTGGGATCCAGGCAGAACCCCAGACAGCTTCAGGGTCTTAGGGGGCCACTTCCTGCACCTCTGCACCTGTTGCAACACAGCTGAATCTTGGACAGTTTTGGAAAAGACTGTGAGCTGTCCTCGCTGCTGTCCTGACAGCTTGGGGGCCAGGCAGAACCCCCACCTTAGGCACCTTGGGGGTCACTAACTGTTCCCACCAAGTACCCTTAGGTGAGCTAAACTGAACTTCAGCCAGCTTCATTGGCCGCAGAGACTGCACTCTCACCCAACCCCACTGTTGTGGGAACCGGAATGGGTCCCAGGCAGTGTCGGGAGCCTTGGTGACCAAGACCTGCCCACTACTACAGCACGGTGGAAACAGGGCTGACACCTGGACAGCTTTGAGAACCCCTGAGGGGGAGCCAAGCTGAGCCCCACACAGCTGTGGGATCACAGGATCACATCCTGGGACCATGGGATCACAACCTGTGATCACAACCTGTGACATGCAGCATCTGGGGAGCCACACTGAGAACCAGGGATGTTTGGGTCCTTGCCCCATCACTCTCACATCAACCTGGGAGTGAGGCTGAACTCCAGGGAACATCTGGATTGCTGAAAATGGGAAAACAAGGGAGAAAAATGTAATCACAGGCCTCCGCACCACCTAGAACAAGTCCAGGAGATACTGTAGCAGAAGAACGTGGAAGTCCTACACCTGAAATTTCTGAAATGATAGCAGCTGAAGTAAAGAAACAACTCCATCAGGTCACAGAAGACATCAGATCAGAAATAATCTCTGAGGTAAAAAAGAAATGACAGCAATAATGAAAGAATTGCTTAGAACATCTAAAGAGACATAAAAAAGAAAATAGAGGAGCATAGTAAGTGAATGGAAACCTTGAATGAACAATATAGGAAAGAACTGGAGTGCACAAAACAGATTCAAACAGACATCTGGGAAATTAAAACTTTCACTGACAGCTGGAAAAACTGCTTGAACAAATCTGAAGTTAGACTTTCAGACCTTGAAGACAGCATTGCTGCAAATGACCATGAAAGAAAGGATCTCTTAAAAATAATGAGAAATCAAGAAAAGACAATTCAACACCTGCAAGATAAGGATAGAAAAATAATGTAGGATTAGGTATCAATGAAACAGCAGGTATCAGCACAAATGACATAAAAAGACTATTTGTGGAAGTCATAACAGAAAATGTAAGAAGCATGGAAAAAGAATTGAACATTCATGTAACTGAAGAATATAGAACTCCAAATAGCCATAAGCAAAATAAATCTATACCCAGACATATAGTGATCAAGATCCCAGAAATACAGGAAAAGAAGAGAACATTAAAAGTGGTTAGAGAAAAGAAACAGGTCACCTATAAAGGAAAGCCCATCAGAATCATGGCAGGTTTCTCAACACAAACCATCAAGTCAAGAAGAGCTTGAGTGAAGTATATCATGTCCTGAAAGAACACAACTTCCAACCCAGATTGATGTGCCTTGCAAAACTATCTTTCAAAATTAAAGGAGATATTAAATATTCCCACAATAAAGATCAAGTGAACAAGTTCCTATGTGCTGAACCAACCCAACAAAGAGTACTATAAGACATTCTAGAAAGAGATAAAAGACCTGAACTTCAAGAACAACAACAACACAAAAGAACCACCAAGCAGAGCAAGCAATTAAATGAGGGAAACAAGAGGAACCAACAGCAGGAAAACAACATGACAAGGATAAGCCAATATGTATCAGTTATAACCACCAATGTGAACGGTCTCAATTCACCAACCAAAAAAAGTGGACTGGCAGATTAGATCAAGAAACAACATCCAACAATATGATGTACACAAGAAAAACATTTCACTCAAAAGGAAATTTATAGACTGAAAATCAAAGGATGGAAAACAATACTCCATGAAACACGTACCAAGAAAAAAACAGGTGTAGCTATTGTGTTTGCAGACAATGGGAACTTCAAACCAAAAACAATTAAAAGAGAGAAAAAAGGTCACTACATACTTGTGAGGGGAGAACTTCAAGAGGAAGTTAACAATCATAAACATTTATGCACCAAACACAGGAGCACCCAACTATATAAGATAAATTTTAACAGACATGAAAAATGAAATAAGGAGCAACACAATCATAACAGGGGAGGGCTCCTGGGTCCGAGTGTGGGCCGGACTCATACCACCGCGATTCCCAGCCGAAAACCGCGCACAGAGCCAGGTAGGCCGCACCCAATCCCGGAGGCCAGGACGCGAGAACAAAAACCCCGGTGACACTGCAGTCTGAGTTTCTAGGCGCTGGGAGGCCCAGGGGACGGGCGGGGCGAGCAGGCCCTC
>NW_004955524.1:1886904-1891857 GCF_000276665.1 Chinchilla lanigera | reverse complement strand
ATGGGAAGCCAAAGAAAAAAGTAATTGACTATACAAAACTATGGTAATTTTATAAATTTGTGAGTCATCTTCTCTGTAATATTCCAGTGTTGGTATATGTGCTCAAGAAAGCAAATACCAAGGTAGAACGGAAAGTCCAGGACTGAAAAGACAGACTTTAACTAGCTATGTTTGTCTTACAGTAAAGAAAAAATGCAAAAAAAAAAAAAAAAAAAAACAATCATAACAGGGGACTTTAATATCCCATTGTCACAGAGAGATAGATCAACTAGAGAAAAACTTAGCAAAGTAATAAAAGAACAAAACCAAGTCTGTGAACAAATGGACTTAGGAGACCTTTACAGAGTGCTCCGCCCAACAGCTTAGAATACACATTCTTCTCAGCTGCACATGTGACATTCTCTAAAATAGACCGGATACCAGCACAAAGAACATGCTTTAGAAAATGCATGTGAGTTGATATTATCTTATGCATATTATCAGACTGTAGTACAGTGAAATTGGAAATCAATGGCAAGGGAAATTGTAAGAACGCCATGAACACATGGAAATTAAGCAGCATCCTTCTGAAAAACCAATGGGTCACAGATAATATCAAAGTAGAAATTAAACACTATATCCAATCAAATGAAAATATAGATACAATTGGTAAGAACCTGTGGGATACAACGAAAGCCATCCTCAGAGGGAAAGTTATAGCAGTGAATTCCCACCTCAGGAAAACAGAATGAGCAGAAGTAAACAATGCTATGCTGCACCTCAAACTTTTAGAAAAAGAACAAGTCAAGCTCAAGGACAAAAGAAGACAGAAAATTATAAATATCCAGACAGAAATTAATGCAACTAAGATGAGAAAACTCTACTAAGAATTAGTGAACCAAGTAGTTAGTTCTTTGAAAGAATAAATAAAATTGATAAATTCCAGGCAAACCTTATCAAAAAAGAAAAGAAAAACCTCAACTTCATGCAATAAAGAATGAAAAAGTGTAATCAGTGAAGATTCTAGAGAAATTCTGAAGATCATCAGTACCTACTTTGAAAATGTGTACACCAATAGAATGGAAAACACAGAGGAAGTGGACAGATTCCTAGATAAGTATGAATTGCCAAAGCTGAATCAAGAAGATATAAAACTTCTTAATAACTCAATATCTGTTAATGAAATTGGAAATATGATGAAAAACCTATCAGCAAAGAAAGAAACCCCAGGTCTTACCAGATTCAGAGCTGAATTCTACAAGAAATTTAGAGAAGATTTAATGCCAACACTCCTCAAAGTCTTCGATCAAATTGAAACGGAAGAAGTTCTCCCTAACTCATTTCTGGAGTCATGTATTATAATGATACCAATACCAGAGAAAGATCCAACCAAAAAAGGGAACTACAGGCCAGTCTCCCTATGGAACATAGATGCAAAGACACTCAATAAAATACTAGCAAACATAAGCAGCAAATCATCAGATTATACACCATGACCAACTGGGATTCATCCAAGGGATGGCTCAACAAGTACAAAGTAATAAATGTAATACACTATATCAATAGAGCCAAAGACAAAAACCACATGACCATCTCAATAGATGCAGAAAAGACTATTGACAGAATCCAACACTCATTTGTGATAAAAAAAAAAACCCTGCAGAAAATTGGAAGAGATGCTCTGTACATTAATCTGCTAAAAGCCATCTATGGCAAACCAGCAGCCAATATCATACTAACTGGGCAAAACTGAGAGCTTTCACTTTAAAATTAGGAACAATAACAGCAAATAAATAAAATCAGGAGCAAGAAAAGGATGTCCACTGTCACCACTCCTATTCATCACTGTCCGGGAAACAATGGCCAGAGGAATTAGACACGAGAGAAAAGTCAAAAGAATAAGACTAGGAGAGGAAGAAGTGAAATTATCAATATTTGCAGATGACATGATTCTCTCCGTGGAAGACTCCAAAAACTTCACTAGCAGATTCCTAGAATTAATAAACAAATTTAGTACTGTAACAGAATATAAAGTCAACACTCAAAAATCAATAGCATTCCTATGCAAAAACAACAAACACAGTGAGAGAGAAACTAAGGAATTCATACCTTTCACAATAACATCCAGAAACTGTAATACTTAAAATTCAATCTAATAAAAGCAGTAAAAGATCTACACAATGAAAACTACAGTACTGTGAAAAGAGATCAAAGAGGACCTCAGAAAATGGAGAATTATTCCTTGCTCATGGATACGTAGAACGAATATTATGAAAATAGTTATACTCCAAAAATTAGTGCACAGATTAAATGCAGTCACAGATAATATACCACGACTATGCCACACAGATCCAGAGAATACATTCCTAAAATACATCTGCTGCCAGAAGGGACCCAGAATAGCAAAAGCATTCCTAGGCAAAAATGACAGGTCAGGTGGAATCCCAATCCCTCACTTGAAATTATACTGCAAAGCTATTGTGATAAAATCAACATGGCGTTAGCAAAAATACAGACCAGAGGATCAATGGAACACACTGGAGCCTGCAGCCACAGCCACAAACACACTCAGCCACTTTATTTTTGGCAACGGGGCCAAACAAGTTCACTGGAATAAAGATAACCTCTTTAATAAATGGTGCTGGAAAACCTGGTTCACCATATGATGAAGACTGAGACTAGACCCTTGTCTATCACCACGCACCAAACTGAAGTCAAAGGGATTAAAGATCTAAATATTAAAGTAGAAACACTAAATCTACTGGAAGAGCAAGTAGGTAAGAATCTGGATGACACAGGGATATGTAGAGAGTTCAAGAGCAAAAACTAAATAGCACAGGAAATACTTCAAAGAATCAACCACTGGGTCCTTATCTTATTGAAATGTCTTTGTACATCTAAAGAAATCACCAGCAGAGTACAATATGGGAAAAACTTTTAGCCAATTGTCCCTCAGACAAAGAACGTCTATCTACAACACATAAAGAATGAAAAAAATCAGGACACCCAAATTCAAAGACTCAATATAACATTGGGCATCTGAGATGAATACACATTTCTGAGATGAAATATAAATGGCAAATAAATACATGAAAGAAAAGGTTCAATATCATTAGTCACTCGAGAAATGCCAATTAAAGCAACAGTGATATTTCATCTCACTCCAGAGAGAATGGCTATCATCAAGAAATCAACTAACAAGAAATGCTAGAAAGGCTGTGGGGAAAAAGAAAGCCTTCCCACTGTTGATGGCAGTGTAGACTGGTGCCACCACTGTGGAAATCAGTGTGGAGATTCCTCAGTAAACTAGGATTACAGGTCCCTTTCAACCCAGCTGTTGCCCTTTTACAAGCTGTTCTAGAAGAGCTAAAACGTCACACCACAGTGATGTGTGTGCACCCATGTTCATAACAGCACAATTTGCTATAGCTAAATCATGGAAACAACCCAAATACCCATCAATTGAGGAATGGATAGAGATGATGTGGTATTTTCATACACGGAGTATTACTCAGCTACAAAGAAAGATAAACTCAGGCCTTTTACAGTTAAATGGATGCAACTAGAGACCATACTCATAAGTGAAATAAATCAGACTCACATGTGTAAACCTTGTATTGTCTCCCTAGTGTAGGTACCTGAAAGAGTAATAATGTCAAAAATGTACACTAGATATTGCAAAAGGGAAAGAAACTGATCAAAATGAAAGAACAACTTGGTTGAGGGAAAAGAGAAATGAACAAAGGGAAAATATGTATATATGTACACATAGGATAGCTAAGGTAATTGTACTAATTTATACTGATTTATTGAAAGGAATAGTGAATGTTGAATTGTTTGAGCAATCTTACATACCCGTATTTGTTTATCTGAGACACCAGTTAAAAGATAACAATATGTACTACAACAACCTTTGTTAATTTCCTATCACTTTGTCTTAAATTCTTATTGCTTTTGTTTTTATTTCATTTTGTGTCTGTTTGTTAATATATTTTCATTGCTTTATCTTTAAAATATGAAAGAAATGTAATCAGCATGCATGTTTCTACTTTAAAATCAATAAAATAGATATTATTCACAAAAGAATGATAAAGAAAACAGTTTTAGGGGAAAAAAAACAACTACATTAAGTATGATAATGAAACCATGCACAAATTCTTGAGGCAGTTTCAAGTTCAGCACATGGATATTCACAAAAGACATATTTTAATGTTTAAAATTAAAAGAAAGTATCCTGAAGTGACAGAGATAAAAATAGAGATGAAAGTGTAGATCATTTTTTGTGAAGCTCCAAAGTAGCCCCAAAAAACTTTCTCCTACATGTGGGGCCTGAATCGTTACACAAATTGTTTGCTTCTAAAACACAGAACCAGAAGCCAGGCACGTGCTGTGCCCCTGTCATCCCAGCTCTCTGGGACACTGAGGACTGTAGCTGACGCCCATCCTGTGCAGCTTCATGACTTGTCAAGTGTCTGACTCAAAGTAGTAATAAAGATCCAGAAACAGAGCTCAGTGTGAAGACTAAGGTTTCAATGCACAGTATTGCAGGAAAGAATATTTACTGTACAAGGAATTTATTTATAAAACTTGAACACAAAACACTAAGACAAATGGTGGTTTTATAAAGTTCACTTGAGCTTGCTATAAATACTCAAGATAAACTTTGAGTATAGAATTATTTAAGTCATTAGAAAATTTGATATTTTTAAAATCTTAATTTTATACAAGAAGCAAAACATTTATTGATGCACATACAGTAATTAATGCTAACTAGCACCTTGTTGAATGCATTAGTTTAGATAAAAGATGTTTCTTCAATATTGTTATTCAACGAAACTCAAAATTGTCTCCACATTCTCCCACATGAAGAGGTACCATGGGGACTGGGGATTTAGCTCAGCGGCAAAAGCGCCTGCCTGGCAAGCGCAAAGTTGTGAGTTCAGTTCCCGGTACCGGAGAAAAACCAAAAAAAAA
>NW_004955524.1:1866245-1885944 GCF_000276665.1 Chinchilla lanigera | reverse complement strand
TGAGTTCGGTTCCCGGTACCGGAGAAAAACCAAAATAAATAAATAAATAAATAAATAAATAAATAAATAAATAAATTACATGTTATCTATAGTAAGGTTGCTCAGACTAGCAGATGTAAGAATGCGAGATTGATCAAACAAATAACGACACTAAAAAGACTCTCTTGAGTCCCTAAAATCTTGTTCCTAGAGGATACATCAGCCTGGCTGGGCAGAAAAAGCTTTTGGAAGCGCAAGTGTGTTCCTTTCACCATAGAGAGGGATCACAGTGCCTGGGTCTAGAACAGGGCCAACTGCAAAGGCAGCCAGATTCCCTGAGCGTGTGCAGGGACGGCAGAGGTAAACGGAAGAGCAGGTGGCCGCTCATCTCCTCCTAGGGAGGGAAGCAACCCGCACCCACCACCTTTGAATTGATTTAAAGTCTCATAACTCGGGATATCTGCTCGGTTTCTCATTCCCCACTCTAATCGGGTTATGTGTGGTCACACTGGGCTGTCTTCCGTTAGAATCCTGTCTGGGGTGTGTAGCCGGCTCCCTCATCCTCCCCTGTGTTCTCAGTCATGTTCTGTGCAGTGTCCTCCATCCTCTCATTTGACTCTAAACTCCATTAGTCCACGCACCGTTCAGATCCTGCTTCTCCCACGCAAACCACACTTCCGTGGGATCTATATTGATTTTTCTCCTGATCCAATAAATTCCTTCTAAGCTTCAATAAGAGCCATGAGCAATTCTTTCATAGGTTTCAGGAGACTCAGAGCATGCTTGTCTGTGTCAGCCACTCAAAAGTCCTGATCTGTCACTATTTGAGGAAAAACACTCAGCATCAATTACGATAGCCAAAGATTATATAAAGCACATTGATAATGATCTCTAACACAACACGGTGAGACCCCATCTCAGTAACTGGGTAACCCTGGAAAGGTGTCTAGGAGTAAAAGTATCAGGACCATTGGACATTATAATGAGTATGAGGTAGATAGAGACCCCATCTACGGAGGAAAAGTTCAAATTCCTTATACTGAACCCCTACTCCCAAATATGGGTCCAGCATCTTGTACAGGCACAGTCAATCACTGTTTCCAAGGCATGTCTTTTCCTCACAGAAGCAACAGTGATAGGCTACAATTCTCTGACCTTGAAAAGTGTATTATTTCATTAAATATTTGGCAATGAAAAGAGAACTAATTTGATAATAGCTGAAAACATAAAATATACCTGTACCCAAGTGCAAAAGAATCACACTGGTGGGGAAAATCTCACAGCTGACTCATCCCTTTTTCCTGGCCCTGCCTGCAGCTCCTGGATTCAGGGAGCATCCCAGGCATGAGATACCAACCTGGAATTTAGTTGAAGTAGTAACTGGATACCTGCCCAAGGAGGTGTCTTCAAGCAGGAGGGGTAGAAATAGCAGAGGATAATCAGTACTAATAGAAGGAATATTATTGATAGTTAAAAAAATTAACAGACCTTCAACTATATAAGGGGACAGTTGGCTATAGGCACGTAGTATTCATTTCAGCCCATGTCATGGGCTTGGATTCTTTGGCTACAGAACATCTCTTAACGCTCTGCAGTGCATCTCGGTAGGAGGAAGTGCACTGACCATGGAATGAGGTGGACAGAAGTGTCTCTCTCAGGTTACAGCCCTGAAATCAAGAAGTTTCAAAAAAAAAGCAGAGCACTCTCATCTACATTCAAGCAGTTAACAGGGACAGGAAAAGAATTATGGTCCTGGTGTGTGATGTGAGAGGGCAGAGCAGGACAGCTTTATAGAGAATACTGATGGATCTCTCCATAGATGCCTAACCAGCACCCATCCTGACAACCAGAAAAAAAGATAAAGTAATGAAGTAGACACTTACGGTGTGATATAGAATCCCTTGGAAGGCTTTATAGCAATGAAACCGGTGTAGTATATATACAAATAGAGAGATGAGAAAAGCCCAATCACCATGTCTCCATCCTTGCGCACACTGGTGCTCCTTTGGTGAAGGCAGTCCTCAGTATCAAAGGTAAACACTAAGGCAGGAAGCTGCAGGGAAAGGAAGAGAACCATCAAAGGGAACATCTTAGACATGTATGCAAAGCTTTAGCCTGAGTGGAGAGGAAACCTGCAGTGTCAGCCCGTTGCATAAATATGTTGTCTGTGTGCTTCTGTGGCAATTTTTCTGACTCATGCAGACATCTGATGTTCGTGGCTCCTGTCAGTAGTGCCTGATCTATGTCCCTGGAGAGTTTTCCCCTGTTGTT
Source organism: Chinchilla lanigera (assembly GCF_000276665.1). Taxonomy (NCBI): domain Eukaryota; kingdom Metazoa; phylum Chordata; class Mammalia; order Rodentia; family Chinchillidae; genus Chinchilla; species Chinchilla lanigera. The sequence continues at coordinate 1,883,694 of NW_004955524.1, read as the reverse complement.
CCCCTGGGCTGTACATGTGAGGTCTGGTGACCAGGAGAAAAATACAAGAGAGAAACTACCCTTGAGTGTCATAGTTTCTCCCTGGAGCCAGCATGATTTAATGCAGTTCCACTGAGAGCAGCATCCCAGGGGCCACTTCCGCCCGGGCAGAATTCCTCCTCAGCCTTTGTCAACGAGCCATTGGCACAGATGGCATTAGTGGTGTTGCTAATGGATTGCACTAGAGGATTTAATGTTACGTTTCTGTTGAAATAGTTTGAAAAAGTACCAGCTAATGCAAGAAACAGCAGGCGCTGTGCCCTCCGAAGTGGAAGATTGGGAGTTACCCCCGACAGGCCCATGGTCAAGAGTTGCAGCCACAGCACTTTCCCTGTAGAGCTGTGTTGTCTGTGTGACAGTCACATATGCTGGCACTCACAGGCACACCTGCTCACCATTGCTTGGGGTACAAGGAATTAACTACAGCCAGGAAACTCAAATTAGTGACTCAAGATCAGAGCAGTAAACAAAATGCATTTCTGAGTTATACAATTTAGCCTATTTTCTGACATCTTCATTTTTACAAGTAGCTTCCTTCCTTGGTTTAACATATTCATTTCTACTCCTGCAAACCTGAGGATTTCCAGGATTTAGGCTTTTGGGAGAACATGAGCACTGTGGTAAATTTCTTTTTTCCCCTTCATCCTAAAGCAGAGAATCAAAGCTGGAAATGGCCTCTATATTTCCCATTATGCAAAATTTTGAAGATCAGGGAAACACAAGCAACACTTACAGCCCTGTGCTCCGTGAGTTTTCACATCAAGAAGAGTTCTATGAATAACGTATCAGTTCAATACTTGTCATTTTGTGTTTGGCACACCCTAAGTTAATTTCAGCACAAGAGTGAGCCTCAGTGTGTACATGGACCTTATGTATCATAGAGCAATCAAGATCAGCTTATGAACTCTGACGTGTAAATAATAGGTGATGTGTTAAAGGTGGAGAAGAACTTATTAATTTTGTAAAGCTAAACTTTCCAAACCAAAGTCTATAAGCTAAACTTTCCAAACCAAAGTCTATAAGATTTCATAAAAACATTTTCCAAAGAAAAATACACTGGCCTCATGACTTTATTCAACTTTGAAAAGTAGCTACTGAAAAGAAAGTTGGGATAAAAATGCAAAATTTTCAGAGTTTTAAAAAAATTTAAAACATAATGAATATAGAATATCTCCATAATTTTGTAATGGCAGAATAATATATTGAACCTATTGGTTTCAAAAATTATGTAATCATAGTTTTAAATGAAAGGGATTTGTGTGTATTAACCAGGACATTGTGTGTGGTATGCAATGAAAGAAATTTTCTGTAGTGAAACAAGGTTTCTTTATATATCACATAATATTTCAGTGATAAGAAGTGGTGTTGTTGTTACATATCTTTTTACTTTTAAAGAGGGAAACAGTGATTATGTTCCCAAGCCTGGCCTCTAACTTCTTGGTTGAAGAGCTCCTCCTGCCTCAGCCTCTCCTTGGTTATATAGGAGCATGACAGTACATATTGCTTCTCAAAATATAGCCTGAAAGAGGTAAAAGTATGTCTTTTCATGCTGGCGAACCCACCTCTTGATTACTTTACTTTCGTTGCTGGGACAAAATACCTGACACACAGAATTAAAGAAAGGAAGGTTTATTTAGCTCACAATGTGTGGAGGGATCAGTCCACCCTTGGCAGGCTCCAAGGCAGTGTGGCACATGGCAGACGGCAACAGTTCATGGTGGTTGAAGACAGCAAAAGGAGCAAGAGCAGAAAGGGAGGAGTCGGTGGGGGAGAAGAAGCCTCTTTCCCTGCCGTATATTGCATGCAAGGTGCATGCGCCAGAGCAGGTGTAGCTCTTACCCACATAATCCCAGCATTGGATCATGAATCAATCATCAACTCTAGAAGCTCACCCCATAACTGCATGAGGTTTTGGGGAGATATCCAGACACAAATTATAACACCAACCTGCATTAAAACACTACCAGTCCCTGATAATTAAGCCATGCATTTGATTCAGGAATTTTTAAGTATATAATTTCAGAGCTCTCTGATCTTGTATAAAAGCAATCCAACCCATTATTTCTATGTATCTGTTCAGGTCAGAATATAGTACTTTGGATCCAGTGGCATAAACAAAAGAAGATTTTGACTTTTTAAACTAAAGTGGGAATTGGAAAAACAGAACAATTTTAAACATGATGGAAACATATGTGTTCTTTCTACTTTGGTGTTAAAGGTCAGTGGGGCACAACCACTAAGCATTCTAGGAAAAGCCAGGATGTACCTCTCAATCCACATATGTACCAGGAGGATGAATTTTTAAGGAAATGATGCAGCTGTTAAAATCTACATATGTGGGTTGGAGGTTTAACTCAGTAGCACAGCACCTGCATGGCAGGCGCAAGGTCGTGAGTTTGATTCCCGGTACCGGAGGTAAAAAAAGAAAAAACCCTAAAATCTACATATGGAAGAAAAATTTCAATTAAAAAGTATAGTTTTTAAAATGGATTTTTACTACTCATGTACACTAAAATAATGCAGTGGAATTACAAAAGTGACATATTACTGTGGTTTTTTATTTTAAAGAGAATTTTAAAAATAATGACTAACAACAATGAAAACAAAGCAAAAATAGTAAAAATGATGCAGGTTTTCAAAACAAAATGATAGGAATTAAGTGTGATTATTATATTATACATTGCTTTCTTTGAGAATATTGCTCAGATTATCAGATGTAAGAATGACGAATTGATGAAACCATGAAAGAGAACAAAAATAATTTCAAAAAGTAGAAATGATAGAGAGCTTCACCAAACAAGATGGTAGGAATTCAGCAATGGTTGTTATATTGCGTATTTCTGTCTTCCCTACTTTTCCCCTCTGTTTAAGTGCTTGCTCTGCTTGGTGGTTCCTGTCTATTGTTATTTTGAAATTGTGGTTATTTTTATCTCTTTCTAGAATATCTTTGTTGGTATTCTTTGTAAGGTTGGCTTGATGCTCATGAAGTTCTTGAGTTGTTCTTTGTAGGGAAATATTTTATTTCTCCATTAAATTTGATGGAGAGTTTTGCATGACACATCGATTGGGGTTGGATGTTGTTTGGTTTTAGGACCTGACATACTCCACTCCAAGCTCCTATTGACTTGATGGTTTGTGTTGAGAAATCTGACATGTTTTAAATGGGCTTTCGTATGTAGGTGATCTGTTTCTTTTCTCTAGCAACTTTTAATACTTTGTTCTTTTGCTGGATTTCTGGGATCTTGAACATTATATATCTGGGTGTAGATTTAGTTTGATTATGGTAGTTGGAGTTGTGTATGCCTCACTCACCTGAATGTCAGATTCCTTTTCCATGCTTGGGAAATTTTCTGCTATTACTTTTGCAAATATTCTTTTTATGTCATTTGTGTTGCCCTCTGCTGTTTTGTTGACACATATTGGTTTTACATTGTTTTTCTTTACATCTTCTTGCAGATTTGAAACATTTCATAGTTCCTTATTATTTTTAAGAGATCTTCACTTTTGCAATCATTAGCTGCCGTGATTCATTCATGATAACAAGCTCTGCAGAAAAGAGGAATAGATGGTTGTTACTTCACTGTATTAAAAGCTGTCTATGACAAACCAACAGCCAACATCATACTAAATGGACAGCAACTGAAAGCTCTCATTTTAAAAACAGGAACAGGACAAGGATGCCTACTATCACCACTCCTATTCAATACAGTGTTGGAAACATTATCCAGACAAGAGAGAGAAATGAAAGGAATAAGGATTCAAATGGAGGAATTGGAATTACCATTATTCACAGATGACATGATACTCTACATGGGAGACCCCAAAAAGTCCACCAGAAGACACCTAGAATTAATGAACAGATTCAGCAGTGCAGCAGGATACAGAGTCATCACTCAAAAATCAGTAGTATTCCTGTACATACACAACACACAGACTGAGAGAGATAAAAGGGAAACTACACCTTTCATAATAGTAACCAAATAATGAAATACTTAGGAATCGATCTAATGAAAGACATAAAAGATCTGTAGAGTGAAAACTACAATACTCTGAAAAGAGAGACCAAAGAGGATTTCAGAAAATGGAAAGGTGTTCCTCGCTCATGGATAGGAAGAACCAACATTGTGAAAATGGCCATACTCCCCAAATCGCTGTACAGATTCAATGCAACCCCAATTAAAATACCATTAGTATACCTCAAAGATCTCGAGATAACATTCCTAAAATTCATCTGAACCAGGAGAGGCCTTTAGAAGCAAAAGCAATTTTGGGCAACAAAGGACAGGCAGGAGGCATCACAATCACTTGAAATTATATTATAAAGCTAATGTGATAAAATCAGCATGGTACTACCAAAAAAACAGACCTGAAGATCAATGGAACAGGTTAGAAGATACACACACAGCTACAAACACACTCAGCCACCTTTTTTTTTGACAAAGGGGCCAAACATGTTCACTGAAGAAAGATAGCCTCTTTAACAAATGGTGCTGGAAAAACTGGCTTTCCACATGCTGAAGACTAAAACCAGACCCATGTCTATCACCATGCACCAAATTAAAGTCAAAATGGATCAAAGATCTAAATGTTAAAACAAACATTAAATCTACTAAGTAGATAGAAATCTTGAAGACATAGGGGTAGGCAGAGAGTTCATGAACAAAGACCAAACTGCACAGGAAATTCTTCAAAGAATGAACAACTGGGATCTCACCTTATTGAAAAGTTTTTGCACATCAAAAGAAATTACCAACAGAGTAAAAAGAAAAGCCATGAATTCAGAAAAATTTTAGCCAAGTGTCCCTCAACCAAAAGACTAGGTCTCTTCTGGTTCCTGATGATTTTAGGAATGTTTTCTCTAGACCTGCGAGGTATACTAATGGTATTTTAATTGGGATTGCATTGAATTTGTACAACAATTTCGGGAGTATGGCCATTTTCACAATGTTGGTTCTTCCTATCCATGAGCAAGAAACATCTTTCCATTTTCCAAAATCCACTTCGATCTCTTTTTTCAGAGTACTGTAATTTTCACTGTATAGATCTTTTACTTCTTTTGTTAGATTGATTCCTAAATATTTCATTTTTTGAGATGCTATTTTGAAAGGTGTGGTTTCACATTTCTCTCTCAGTCTGCTTGTTTGTGTAAAGGAATATTACCAATTTTTGCGTGTTGTCTTTGTATTCAGCTCTGCTACTGAATTTAGTTATTAAATCTCTAAGCCATTTGGTGGAGTTTTTGGGGTCTTGTATGTAGAGTATCATGTCATCTGCAAGTAATGATAATTTCACTTCTTCCTTTCTTATCCTTATTCCTCTTATTTCTCTCTCTTGTCTAATTGCTCTGGTTAATATTTCCAGAACTGTATTGAATAGGAGTGGCAACAGTGGATATCCTTATCTTGTTCCAAATTTCTTACATGAAGAAACAAGTGGCAAATAAATACATGAAAAAATGTTCAACATCAGGGGTCATTTGAGAAATGCAAATTGAAACAACACTGAGATTCCATCTCCCCCAAGAAAGAATGGCTATCACCAAGAAACTGAACAAGAACAAATGCTGGAGTGGCTATGTGGAAAGAGAAGTTCTTCTCCAGTGCTGGTAGGAGTGTAGATTGGTGAAACCACTGTGGAAATGAGTGTAGATATTCCTCACAAAACTAAGAATAAAAATCCCAATAAACCCAGCTATGTCCCTTCTGGGTATTTTCCCAGGAGAATTAAAAAACATCGTACCACAGTAATATATATGCACCTATGTTTCTAGCAGCACAATTTGTTACAGTTGAATCTTGGAAACAGCTCAAATGCCCGTCAACTGAGGAATGGATAAAAAAGATGTGGTATTTTTATACAGCAGAGTATTATTACTCAGCTATAAAAAAGATAAACTCCAGGCTTTTATTGGTAAATGGATGCAACTTGAGACCATACTCATAAGTGAAATAAATCAGACCCACATGTGTAAACATCATCCTGTCTCCCTAGTGTAATTACCGGAAACAGTAAATAAAACTCAAAATATGCAGTAGATATTATGAAAGGGAAAGAAATTGCTCAAAGGTAGGAAAAACTTGGATGAAGGAAAGGAGAAAAAGAAACAAAGAAGGAAGGAATAATAATAATAATATATTATTATATTAATATTATGTTCATATAATTATTAATTGTAATTAATAATTATCATATTAATATATATATATATATATACATACACAGACAGCTGGAGTAATGGTACTGCTGATGTCTAAGGTTTATTGAAAGGAACAGTTAATGTTTAATTTTTTTCCATGTCAATTTTGCATGCTTATATCTGGTATTCTGAACAACTAATTTGAAGACCACAATATGCATTGTAACAACCATTGGTGAATTCCTACCATCTTGTCTAGTGAAAGTCTGTAGCATTTCTTATTATTTATTCTCTGTAATGTCTTGATAAATCTTGCGTTCTTACCTCTGGTAATCTGAGCAGAATCGTTAAAGATAGCAATAGGTAATGTAACAACCACTGTTAATTCCTATCATTTTGTTTTGAAACATGTTTACACATGTAGTTTTATTGTTTTTGCTTTGTCTTGTTCTTGTTTATGTTGTTGTTACTTTGTTATTAGTTTTTCTTTATTCTTCTTAAGATAAAACATAATATAAATAAATGTGTACCTAATATATACAAAAGGATATATGTGTGTCACATGTCAATTTAGGATGAACAACTAAAGGATGATGAAAAAGAAAATGGAAACATTTAACCACATTGTTAAGAAACACCACAATAGCACATTTGTAAACCCTATAGTAACACTATAAATTCAATTTATTTCCATTTTTACTCAAATGTAATGAGCATAGAGCACCACATGACAAACTTAGACTTTTAATAGCCATAGGAGAGAGAACTCCTTTAAAAATATTCTCCTGAAGAGTGAAAGCAAGTGTAAGAGGAGAAATACACAATCAGTTCTCAAAATATACTATAGGTATTATACTAAAAGCATTATACACATGAAGAGGAAAAACTCAATTAAATGTATTAAGGAATTGAGAAATTGTTATCTACACATATATCTTGTCATTTTAAGTTGTTAGAAAAATATAGAGAAACCAAAGAGAAATGCAAGATAAAAGTGAGAAACATAATTTTAAACAGAAAATAGTAGGATCAATTGCAGATATAATGGGAGTCACAGAATATCCAGAATAAAACTCAGATGGAAAAGGTGATACCTACAGACGTGAGTGATTTCAAGAAAAGCAAGGGTCAACTGTGCATTCAAACAAATTCCCTCCTGTAATTTGATATCTGCATAAATGAACAGCTGCCTCTGTCAATATATGAAAACATTCTCTATGTATTTTTACTTCCAAAATGCACATTGTGCTTGAATGAATATGAAAAATTCTTATCTTTTCTTAACAAAATAATGTAGCACTTAGGGATAAAGATTCAGCCCAGCAGCTCTGCATTGAAAACCAAGATGGAGAAGACCTCCATGGCCACCACGACCTTCCCCTTGGTGCTGTGGTACACGGGGAGGAAGGTGACCCACACGCTGCAGAACACCAGCATGCTGAACGTCAGGAACTTGGCTTCATTGAACGTGTTGGGCAGGTTCCTGGCCAGGAAAGCCACGGTGAAGCTCGCCAGGGCCAGGGAGCCCAGGTATCCCAGGACACAGTAGAAGGCAGTGAGGGAGCCCTTGTTGCACACGATGAGGATGTGGCCATGTTCAGAGTGAGCATCTGTGTCAATGTAGGGTGGATTTGTCCCCATCCAGACGCCACAGAGAGTGAGTTGGATGAGGGAGCAGATGGGGATGATGGAGTTAGGAGCCCCTGATACCAGCAACTGCCTCATCCTTCTGCCTGGAGCAGTGACCTTAAAGGCCAGCACCACAGTAATGGTTTTGGCCAAGACAGTGGAAACAGCCACAGTGAACACGACTGCAAATGAGGTCTGCTGCAGGATGCAGGTGGCTGTGCTGGGCCGGCCAATGAAGAGCAAGGAGCAGAGGAAGCAGCAGGTGAGGGAGATGAGCAGGGTGTAGCTGAGGGCCCGGTTGTTGGCCTTGACGATGGGAGTGTCTCGGTGCTTCACAAAGAGCCCAAGAACAGCAGCTGTGAGGACAGTGAGACTCAGGGTGGTGCCAGCCAGAGTCTTTCCCAAAGGATCCATAAGCCAGAAAAATCACAGCTTTTTGCAGGCAGTTGTTTTTCTCAGTGTTGGCATACTGATGATCTGGACACTTCACACACTGCTCCATATCTAGCAAGAATTAAAAGTGTCACTAGTCTACTTTTATTATTTCCTTTTCATAGACCCATGCCCAGAAACTCGTTGGACTTTGAGATACATGGCCATTTTTAATTTTTTAGGTTTTTCTTTTCTTTTCTTCTTTTCCTTTCTTTTCCAGTGCTTGGGATTGAACTTAGAGACAGTTCACTGAGATATATTCCCTACTTTTTAAAATTTCATTATTTGGTGAAATGAAATTCTGAATCATTTTAGTGCCAAGGCTCCAATCTGACTTAAAATCCTCTTGCCTCATCCTCCCAGAGCACTGGATTACAGGCGTGCATCACCATACCTAATTTTTCCATTTCTTTGTAGAAACAAAATAAAACAATAGTGTGCAAAGAATAACTCCTTTTTTAATTTAAAGAGACTAGTAAGAGAAAGAACAATAGCAACATACCAACATCACAGTAAAAAACAAAACAAAGCAAGAACATTAAAAACTATACGGGGTTTCAAAATACAATGGTAGGAATTATCAGTGGCTGTTACATTACCTATTGTTATCTTCAACTAAGTTGCTCACATTAGGAGATGTAAGAATGGAAGGTTTTTCAAACCAACAAAGAGAATAAAAATAATTATTGAATAAAACATTAGAGACAATAGAGAGTTTCACTAGGCAAGATGGTAGGAATTCACCAACAGTTGTTCTATTGCATATTGTTGTCTTCAAATCCATTGCTCAGATTACCAGATACAAACATGAAAAATTGGTCAAAATATTAAAAAAATGTATGCATTAACTGAGCAGTGCTGTTATTTATTCTCTTTCCATATCTGGTATATCCATAAAAAAATCTCTCTATTTTTATAAAGTAATAAGTGATCTATATGCATATATCAAATCTTTACAAATGATTTCTCAGACATTCATTCAATGAGCAATCCCATATTAGCAAACCAAAATAATTTGCTAAGTCCCAAGGAAATACACAGGAAGACAAGTATCGAATGTTGGGTGGTATCATTATTGAGCCTCTCTGTTACGGTTTGTGTTTGTCTGTCCCCCCAAAGCCTCATGCAGTCATGGCTCTTCGACTCTATGTTTGATCCACGATGCAGTGCCAGGATTATGGGTGTGAGTGCTACACCTGCCCTGAGGTGCATACTTTACCTATGTAAGGGAGGGAAGGAGGCTGCTTGGGGCCACGATTCCTCCCTTTTGCAGTTTTCTACCTCTATTAACTGTTGCCCTTGGGCATGTGCCACTCCACTTGGAACCAGCCAATTATGGAATGAAATCTCCACAAAACTGTTAGCTAAATAAACCTTTTCTTTCTTAATTTGACTGCCAGGTATTTGTCCCAGCAACAAGAGAAAAGTAACCAAGATAGAATTTGGTACCGAGAGTGGGGCCATTGCTGTGACTATACCTGACTATGTGGTTCAAGAGCCTTTGGATATGGCTTGTGGGAAGTGTTTGAAAAGATTTGGAAATGTCACCTGAAAGAGAAGCACTAGAACACCTCTGGCTGTTCTGTCAGGGAGATTCTGGTCAGAGTTCAGAGACTAGAAGGTGGATAGAAATCCTGCTGGTAAAGACCGGGTTTGGGAGGTTTCCCCTGGAAAGAAGGACTGCACTGGTTGTTGGACTCCAGATGGTGTGTGTTATGGCTTGGCAGAAAGTTTGTCTGCATTTTGCTTGTGTCCAGAGACTTTGCCCAAGACTGAGATTAAGGCGGTGGTGGACTAATTAATCTGGCAGAAGAAATTTCAAGGCAGTCGAGTGTAGTGGCAGTGGCATGGTTATGGCTGGGGGCTTTTAGCCAGATTTGTGTTAAGAATCAAGAGCAAAAACCCCAGCAGTATGATTGAAAATGTTGTGAGCTTGGCCAGAAAGGAAGCTCCGGTAAAGGTGTGGATTATAAAGGTGGAGCTTAGGCGATCTTGATTGCTGAGGAGGAACAAGAAAAGGAAAAAGATGGCCTGAGGGCATCACGAAAAACAAGTCTCCACCTTTGAGGCATCAAAACTGCAAAGCTGAAAGGCCTTGCCTTGAGGAGAAAGCCTCAAAGCACCATGTTCCAGGATGGCGGCAGCATTGAGAATTTGCTCCTCAGAATTGGATTCAGAGTGCCCAGGATTCCAGGCACTTGGCCCCTATGGCCAAGAGAGAGGAAAGCTTGGGTACAGCTCTAGGTGACGGCAGACCTTGGCATCATCCATGTAGACCTGGTTTTAGGTGCATAGAGAATGCAAGAGTTCTGAGGTTAAAAAGGTTTCCACCTTGATTTCAGAAGGCCTGGGAGGCCAGGCAGTATGCCCTTGAGAGGGCAGTGTGTGAAGCTGTGAGTGTGAAGCAAAAGGTGCAGTGAAGGCTTCAGATGTTTGGAAAAGCCAGGAACATGGATTGTCTGAGGAAGGCTGCAAGGAGGGAGCAAAGTGGGCCCAGGGGATAAGCTGTGTTTGCTGTAAGCATTGGAATTGCCATAAGGGTGGACTCCTACAAGCCCTTTGGAGCTCACAATGTGCTGCAGATTACTTCAGATGCTGGACATGGAACTACAGGATATAGTGTTAGCCCTCCTGGATGTTGGACTTGCTTTGGTCCCAATGCTCTGTATCCCCATTCGTACCTTTTGAAATGGTAACATTTATTTTGGGCCATTGACTGTTGGAACTGTTTAACTTTGCTTTCATTTGTACAGGGGCCCACAGCTAAGAGTTTACCTTAAATCTTGGAGAAGACTTGGGACTTGGACATTTCAGCAATGCTGAAACTTTTAGGGCTTTGGCAACTCTTAGAGCTGGACTAAAATGTCTTTTGCATAGAGATGTACATGAGACTTTAGGGTCCAGGGGTGGAATGGTATGGTTCCTGTCTGAATGTCCCCCCAAAACCTCATGCAGTCATGGGGCAGGCTTTTAGACTTTATGATTGATCCATGATCCAATGTTAGGATTATGAGTTTGAGTGCTACACATGCCCTTGGTTGGATAGTTTACATATATAAGGGAGTGAAAGAGGCTGCCTGCTACCACCATTCTTTCCCTTTGCTCTGGATGCTTTTGCGGTTTTCCACTGCCATGAATGGTTGCCCTCTGCCACATGCCATTCCGCCTTGGAGCCAGCCGAGAATGGACTGGAATCTCCACAACCTTGAGCTAAATAAGCCTTTCCTTCCTTAATTTTAGGTGTCAAGTACTTTGTCCCAGCAATGAGAGAAAAGTGACCAAGACACTCTCCATCTACAAAAGTGCTTTATGGAACTGCTTCTTTAATTTTTATTATCCAAGGGATATTTTAAGAGTTTAATGCTGGTATCTTTCAAAACCATTACACGATATTTCACTACACATTGAATGATTGTATTCTTTTTATTTTAAAGAGAAAAAACAATAAAAAATAATGATAATAAAGAAAAAGAAAAAACCCCACAGAAACAATAAAAACAGTACAGAATTTCCAAACAACATGAATGGAACAATGGTTGTTATGTTTAATGATGTTAAACTGTTGCAGAAATAATTTTTCAAAATTTCATCTATCAGTGGCTTACGACTGAGGTGTGGAAACAAATAGGTTTTTTTGGTAATAATCTTGTATTCCACCACTAGTAAATCCAACATCATTTTATTCATTAAAGAGGATTTTTATACTTTCAAACCAATATCACTGGAAACCTTAACCTTCATATCTTGCTTTCCAGTACATGTTTTTTGTGTGTTTTCTTAATGAAAGGGAAAAACTATACAGGAGAAATTGTTCTCTTTAAAACTTTGTTCCTTTTGAATGTGCCTAGCTCTGTAACTGTTTCATGGCTCTGTAGTTACTTTCTTGCCCACTGTAACCATGAGAATGCAACCAAACATGGAGGATGCCTGAGTGTAAGTGATGATCATTAATCTAGCCTTGCAAGTGATGAGCTCACCCTGCTAGCTAGTTAGAAGAACTGCCAGACTGTTCTGTCTCGCCTTTGTACTTGGTACTTCTGCATCATATAAAAGTCCTAGAATGTCAGAGATCAGAGTTTGATATTTGGGGAACATTCCAATCAGTGTCCATTGACATAAAATAAATTTCCCTCAAATCTTGGGTGTGATTTTATTGTTTCTGCTTGCCATAGCATTAGCTTCATTGCTTTGATCATGATGTGGCATTTAATTCCTGGCAGAATTGTGATACCGAAAGTTCTTATCTCATTCTTCTTTCAAAAATGAACCATAAATTGTGAAGTGCGAAGCTAGAGAATACCATAAATACCATTTTTTGGCATTTAGAAACTTTTCTCCTACCTCTAATATGGTAAGAAATTCCTTTTTGTTTTTTATTTGTAAATCACAGTGGTGTACAATTTTATTGTATTGTCTTCATTTATTTGTTTCATTTTTCCTTTCCCAGGAACTAGTGCATTTAATTATATTTTATAAACTGAGTTTGCTCATAGTATACTGTCCCTGAAATATATTTACAGCTGTGAGTAGCACAAATTTTTCTTTCTTTCTTTCTTTCTTTCTTTCTTTCTCTCTTTCTTTCTTTCTTTCTTTCTTTCTTTCTAGTGGTCAGTCACCTATCATGGGAGTTACATTCCAGAGACCCCCATGATAGGTGAAACTCTGCAAAGTATCAGTGCTATATTTATTGTATTATTTATGTATATTTTAAGGCTTTATAAACCTATGCTACACTCCTATAACCTTTCCCACTCTCTTATTAACCTTTCCCACAATCTTATAAACACTTCATATGCTCTTAAACACTTTCTACACTCTTAAATGTACATAATTTTAACAACATGTAAAATTCTATCTGGGCACTCACTGGGAAGTGGACAAGGAGAGATGCCAAACATATAGGCACAGTGTGGGAGAGCAAACAGACCCATGCTGTGGTCACTGGACCGATCATTTCACAGGAGCAAAACACAGTGTTCTGTTGGTCACCTTGCATTCCATCAGCCAATAGAGTGTCTGTGCAATCTCACACTGGTAAACTTGTGCAAGTGGTCGTGGTGTACTGCATCTCCATTGTGTACAGTGCACTATTCATCCACTGATGAAATCCTGTACTTTATTTTGACTTAATATTGTTTTAATGTTTGAATTAATATTTTACATATTGTTTTAAATTTTTTAGGGAAAAATAATTAAAATCATAGATCTTATATAAATACCTATGTACCACACAATCCTGTGATATAGTGAAAACTCTGCAATACAGAATTAAATTTTTTTTAAAATCCTGGGATACAGTGAAGCTTCAACAACTGTACCTTGATATAGCAAGGGATGACTGTATTTCATTTTATTTTAAAGAGAATAAAAATCAATGACAAAATAACAACAACATAGACAAAAAAACAAAGCAATAACAATAGAAATGATACAGGGTTTAAAAACAAAATGACCTGATTTGAAGGAATTGATCATCCCAATTTCCTTAACTCTTAAACAATTAGAAAGTCCATATTAATATGTTTTTGAATGTGTATAAATTTCACTGTTAATATTATTAATCAAAATAATTTGGAGTAAAATGTTACACTATGGACTCTCATCTCTTAATAGATATGGTACTATGGAAATACTGGTACTATGGAGATTTTCAATTTTCTCTTACATTTGTTTTGCTAAATTTTCCTGTGATTCCAAAGATTTCAAGTCATAGCTTGATGTGAAATTCCTTATATTTTCGTTTGAAATGTTTTCTACATATCTATACTAATGGCCAAATTTGTCATGATATTATAGTAACTTTCAGTTGTTCTCTTCTTGTTCAATTGTACTAAGATTTGTCACTTTTTCTTAACAGAATTATATTAATTGTGTTTATTTTGTCTGTGTCTATTTCTTAAAAATTTCTTTCAGACTATATCCTTTCTTTCATTTCTTGTATTCAATTTATTCAACTGTTTTCTACTGTGTAAAGAATATTTCAAATGAAACTTCTACTTTTTAATTTAAACACTCAACAGCACAAAAGTGTATGTCATATAGAGTAGATATTTGTCTCAGTGTAGCTTTACATTCTACTCACAGGAGTAATAGGCGATCTGTTAAAGGTGAAAGGAAATATTGATGTTTGTAAAGATAAATTTTAACAATTAAAGTATATAAATTTTGAGAAAATGTTTTCCAATTTGGAAGATGCTGGCCTTGTGTCCTCATTAGCACTTGAAAAGTAGCTAGTCAAAATAAAGTTGGGCTGTAAGTGCAAAATCTTCAAAGTGTTTCTAGAAATTTTAAGACATAATGAATTTTAAATAGTTTTATAACTATAATGATTGATACATTGTGTGAACTTGAGAAATTCAGAAGCATAACTAAATAACTCAGTAATTCCACTTCCTGGGGTATAGAGAACATGCCCTAGGGCTGCTATTTAGCATTTAGGATGCTGTAATGGTTGATTCTCTGTGTCAAATTGAGGAGTTCAGAAGTTTAACTAAGTGACTCAGCAGAAGGCCAGGGTCTTCACTTTGTAAATATCCTGACCCTGAGCAAGAGGAGGGCAGGGAGATGGTGTGAATGCTACCCCTACCCCAGAGCAGGTAGCCTGCTTACACTATAAGGGAGGCAAAAGACTTGATTTCTCTTTTGCTCTGGTTGCTTTTGCTGTCTTCTACCTCCATGAACTGTTGCCCTTCTGCCATGCCATCCTGCTTTGGAACAAGTAGATTATGGACTAAAACCTCTACAAACTATGAGCTAAATAAACCTTTCCTCCTTTAACTTTGGGTGTTGGGTATTTTGTCTCAGCAATGAGAGAAAACTAACACAATAACTATATGACAGGATAATATATTGAATCTAATGGGTTTAATAAATGGTAGAAATATGTTTTTAAAGGAACGGCTTTTATGTCTGTTAACCTGGATATTCCAAGTTGTACCCAACAAAAGCACAAACATGTTTGAGAATATGGCTGAGTCCTTTAATAAATATACAACTTACCAAACACAAGCTTTCTTTATAATTTGGGTCAGACTATTATCTGGCGTGAATTGTGTTTTAAGTGTAATGATGAAGCCTGTAGTCTGGTGTTTGTGATTGTGATATAACTCAAATTAAGGCCATCAGGGCAGACCGTCTTCCAATATAAGTGTGTGTTTCTAACAGGAAAACACCATATAAGACATTGGCTCAAAATAATTTTTTAAATGGCTGAAGAAGTAGTCACATGGAGAGTATATTTTAAATATACAGAAGACCTTGTCCTCAATTTCCTGTGTCACAAAAAGTAAATTAAAGTCCTAAATTCATAAATATGTTGTAGTATGTAATGACACCCATCCAAGAAATCACTCAGTAAATGACTACTTTTGTAAAATAATAATTTCACCAATATGATAAGATACGGAACACAACAGAGGAGGATGTTTGATCAGAAATACTCTTCTGCACTCCCTGGAACATCATCTGGAATAAAGCCTGGGCAGAGTCTCCTCCTTGGCCGAGACCACTGAAGACAGGGGCTATTTCCTGACCATGTGTAGACTCCCAGGTTGCATAGAAGGCATGCTGGGGCCTCGTGTGCTGCATCTTGAGGAGACAAAGCTCTTATCCTTGGTGGATCGGCTGTGCCTTCACTGGGCAGAGCACTCCTCTATACCCCTGTGTAGAAAATGCCAGTTCACATGCATGTCCCCTGCTGCCTGTGAGGATGTGAATCAGGATAAGAAGAGTTCAGATATAGGCAGAGGCCATACACATTCGTTGCTGGGTGTCTACATGGATCGATGAATTTAGTGTTGGGATTATTTTATGTCATAAGTAAGGAAATTCAGGCAGAAATTCTGCCTATTTTCCTGGGCAATGATGAAGAATAATGGTGACAACCAGAAGCCAAGTTGCACAGTCACTGTGTGCACCAAGCTGTTATCCTATTTACCAGCAATGGATGGCTGGGGTCTGAAATAATAATGATGTCTTGAATAATACAAAAAAGGAAGTAAGAATACCAGGAAACCATGGAAAGGAAGATATGCTCCAGAATAACTCCAATAAAATACATATAAAATGTGGAGTAGTAAACTATGAAAACTGTTATAATAAAAGATACCAATGCACATCAATGGAGTTTATGCTGTGCTAGCAGTCCACTGGCAGAGTACCACTAAGATAGCCAGTCTTCCAAATTAGATCAACAGGTTCAGTGACATACCACTAAAAAGTACCAGCAAGCTACTCTAAAGAGAATGATTAAATTTTTCTCAACCTTAGGCGAACTAGCTAGTAATAAAGAATAATAAAGTTGAAGAATTCACACTTTGTGATTCCAAGATTTTATTATAAAAGGATAGACATGTGGATAAATGGAGCAGCACATGTAGAATCAGCCCTGAGATCTACCCTACTATACCTGGGCAGCCGTCAGCCCAAAAGGGTCAAGTCTGAACTGACAGCTTTCCTTGTGTTTCCCCTGCATGTAATTCAGTAATAATTGGAGTGGATTCGCCTATGCAACACCTCATCAACCATGTGTGACACCTCCCTGATTGTGCAGAATGCTAAAAGCAACTACAAATTAATAAGTAAAAAGCACACAGAGTAATCCAGGATTTTTCTCAAATTGAAAAGCAAAATATAAATAGTGTGAACAAAGGAAGAATAGCGCCACAAAGGTGTAAATAGAATAAATTATTCACTTAAATACAGACTGTCAAATTGAAGGGCAAATCACAAATTTTATTAATTTCTGTTTTTCAAAGACATAGTTAATTCGAATAAATATGAAAAATTCAAAGACACAATGTGGCAGTAACTATGATGGTATTACTAATCAAGTGCAAGCCAGAATAAATCTGGTATGTAAAAATAATTAGAAACAAAAAGTAAATGCATACTCCATTTATGATTGAATGGAGGTTCAAATTATCATAAAATATTAATTGTGATATTACAAATTATGCCAATTCGAGGTAATATAACCTGAAATCAAAAAGAAGAAACTGAAGAATTTGATGATGATGACAACGAGGAGCATATGTAGGGAGATTAACAGGAAGGAGAATAAGAAACGCAAAGAGGAAATTATGAAAAAAAGTAAAACAAAATTTCATAAAATAATAGGTGGCTAAGGGGAAATCTGCAAGAGGATGAGATAACAATCATAAACATCTATGCACCAAATATCGGAGCTCCAAATTATATAAGACAAATCTTAAC
>NW_004955524.1:1846694-1862410 GCF_000276665.1 Chinchilla lanigera | reverse complement strand
TGTTAATTCCCTACCACTCTGTTTGTAACTCTGTACTGTCTGTACTGTTCCTTTGCTATTTTGTAAAATGTCGACTGTCTGTTAATATTTTCCTACTTTTATTTTTAAAATAAAAAAACAAAACAAACAAACAAAAAACAAAATGACATGTGTTGAATTGATATATTATTCACAGTACTCTTCTTGTACTGACAATAAGCTTAGTTCAGGGCTGTAAATGTTGCTTGTGTTTCCCGGCTTTTCAGAATTTTGCATAATGGGAAATGTAGAGGCCATTTCCTGCTTTGATTCTCTGTTTTAGAATGAATGGGAAAAAAGAAATGTACCACAGTGCTCATGTTCTCACAAAAGCCTAGATACTAGAGATACTCAGGTTTCCAGGAGTAGAAATGGATTATGACAATATATTAAAGCATGGAATGAAGATACTTGGAGAAATGAGGATGTCAGAAAAGAGGCAGAATTATATCACTCAGAAATGCATTGAGTTTCTGCTCACAACCTGAGTCACCAATTTGGGTTTCCTGGCTGTAGTGTAGTTATTTGTAGCCCCAGCAATGCTGAGTAGGTGTGCCTGTGAGTGCCAGCACAAGTGACTGTTACAAAGAAAACAGCTCTACAGGGAAAGTTGTGTGGCTGCAACTCTTGATCATGGGCTTGTCGTGTGACAAGTCCCAATTTTCCACTTTGGAAGGCACTGTGCCTGCAGTTTCTTGTGTGAGCTTGGGGTTCTTCAAGCTATTTCAATAGAAACTTAAAATTAAATCATCTAGTGAAATCCATTAGCAACACCGCTAATGGCATCTGTGCCAATGGCTTGTTGACGACGGCTGAGGAGCAAATCTGCCCAGGCAAATGTGGCCCGTGGGGTGTTGCAATCAGTGGAACTGCATTAAATCATAGTAGCCCCAGGGAGAAACTATGACACTCAAGGGTAGTTTTTCTTTTGTATTTTTCTCCTGGTCACCAGACCTCACATGTACAGCCCAGGGGGACAACAGGGGAAAACTCTCCAGGGACATGGATCAGGCACTGCTGACAGGAACCATGAACATCAGATGTCTGCATGAGTCAGAAAAATTGCCACAGAGGCACACAGACAACATATTTATGTAGCTGGCTGACACTGCAGGTTTCCTCTTCACTCAGGCTAAAGCTTTGCATACATGTCTAAGATGTTCCCTTTGATTGTTCTCTTCCTTTTCCTGCAGCTTCCTGCCTTAGTGTTCACCTTTGATACTGAGGACTGCCTTCTCCAAAGGAGCACCAGTGTGTGCAAGGATGGAGACGTGGTGATTGGGCTTTTCTCATCTCTCTATTTGTATATGTACTACACTGGTACTGTTGCTATAAAACCTATGAAGGGATTCCATATCACACCGTAAGTGTCTACTTCATTTCTTTCTTTTTTTCCCCTGGTTATCAGGGTGGATGGTGGCTAGGCATCTATGGAGAGATCCATCAGTATTCTCTGTAACGCTATCCTGCTCTGCCCAGTAATATTGCACTCCGCGACTGTGATTCTCTTCCTGTACCTGTTAACTGCTTGAATGTGGGAAGAGAGTGTTCTCTTTTTCTTTCCTGAACTTCTTGATTTCAGGGCTGCAACCTGAGATAGACACCGCTCTCCACCTCATTCCATGGTCAGTGCACTTCCTCTTGCCTCCATTCTGTGCAGGGCATTAAGTGATGTTCTGTAGCAAAATAATCCAGGCCCTTGGGATGGACTGAAACGAAAACTAAGTGGCTATTTCTAAATGTCCATTTATACAACTGAGGGTCTGCTAATTTTTTTTGACTATCAATAAAGTTCCTTGTATTAGTACTGATTCTCCTCTGCTATTTCTTCCCCTGCTGCTTGAAGACATTTCCTAGTGCCGATATCCAGTTAGTACTTCAGCTAAATTCTAGGTCAACATCTCATGCCCGGGATGTTCCCTGACACCTGGAGCTGCAGGTAGGGCCGGGAATAAGGATGAGTCAACTGTGAGATTTTCCCCAGCAGTGCGACTCTTTTGCACTGGGGCACAGGTATATCTTATGTTTTCAGCTACTATCAAATTACTTCTGTTTTCATCGCTAAATATGTAATGAAGTAATAAACTTCTCCAGTGTCAGAGAATTCTAGCCAATGACTTGTGCTTTTGTGAGGTAAAGAGATGCCATGGAAACAGTGATTGACTCTGTCTTGTATAAGATGCTGGACCCACAGTGGCAGCTGCCCATAGTTGGGAGTAAGGGGTAGGAGTATAAGGAATTTGACCTTTTCCTTCTGTAGATGGGGTCTCTATCTCTCTCATACTCATTATAACATTCAGATGTTTCTGATACTTTTATTCCTACGCACCTTCCCCAGGGTTACACAGTTACTGAGATGGTGTCTCACTGTGTTGTATTAGATATGATTATCAATGTGCTTTATATATAAGCTTTGGTTGTTGTAGTTGACGCTACCTGTTCCTTCTCAAATAGTGACAGATCAGGACTTTTGAGTGGCTGACACAGACAAGCATGCTCTGAGTCTCCTGAAACCTATGAAAGGATTGCTCATGGCTCTTATTGAAGCTTAGAAGGAATTTATTGGATCAGGAGAAAAATCAGTATAGATCCCACTGTAGTGTGGTTTGCGTGGGAGAAGCAGGATCTGAACGGTGCATGGACTAATGGAAGTTTAGAGTCAAATGAGAGGATGGAGGACACTGCACAGAACATGACTGAGAACACAGGGGAGGATGAGGGAGCCAGCTACACCCCCCAGAAAGGATTCTAAAGGAAGACAGCCCAGTGTGACCACACATAATCCGATTAGAGTGGGGAATGAGAAACCGAGGAGATATCCCAAGTTATGAGACTGTAAATCAATTCAGAGGTGGTGGGTGCGGGTTGCTTCCCTCCCTAGGAGAGATGAGCGGCCACCTTCTCTTCCGTTTACCTCTGCGGTCCCTGCACACGCTCAGGGAATCTGGCTGCCTTTGCAGTTGGCCCTGTTCTAGACCCAGGTGCTGTGATCCCTGTCTATGGTGAGAAGAACACACTTGCACTTCCAAAAGCTTTTTCTGCCCAGGCAAGCTGATGTATCCTCTAGGAACAAGATTGTAGGGACTCGAGAGAGTTTTTTAGTGTCGTTATTTGTTTGATCAATCTCGCATTCTTCCATCTGCTAGTCTGAGCAACCTCACGATAGATAACATGTAATATGATAACCCTATTTAACTCTTATCATCTTGTTTTGAAATCCTGTATTATTTTTATGGTCTCTGTTGTTTTCTTTTGTCTTGATTGTTATTCTCTTGTTTTTTCTCTATAAAAAAAATTGGAAGGAAAAGTAGTTTTGGAAAGAAAAATATTTACAGATAAGATATATATGCATATATATGTATATATAAGATATACACACATATATGATAGATATATTTGTATATACATACCATATTGCAAATAAGTAATTTCAGTGTTTTCAGATATGATATGTTTTTGTCTTGATCCTATAGCACACTTTTCTTTTGTTTCTTGGGGGAATAATGGTATTCTTTATGGGATATCAGTGCCTGTCTTCCTTTTGATTCTTTTTGCTTTGCTACCTTGCTGAATATTTATTCCAAGGCTGAGAGTCTCCGTACAGTGCTGAGTAAACCCAGCGCCGACACAGAAGGAATGTATTGGTCACTGTTTCACTGAAAATGCTCTTGAAGTACAGCTTCAAGAAGCTTCATCCCACAACATTCAAAAACATCCCACTTTATCAATAGCATGCTTACGGTGTTCTGCACATAAAGTCTTTCAGCAGGGAGTAAATGGAGCAATTGCCTATCATGGATCCCCTGGAAGGAAGGTGAACTTCTATTCCTGTCCTTCACTCATCTTTCTTGTGACTCACTATTATGTTCTTTAAGAAAAATCCAGGTTTTGCCTCATATGAGTTTCAGTTTTATCTTTAAATGTTATGAAATACGAATTGTATATGTTTACAGATGCATTGTTACATGCTGGTACATGCATTATGAAACAGTTAAATCAAGCAGATTGATGTATCCAGCATCCATGGTACCTCTTCACGTGTATGAATGTGGCGAACCATTTTGAGTTTCACTGAATAATAATATTGAAGAAATATCTTTCCTCTAAACTAATGCATTCAACAAGAGATAGATGCTAGCTAGCATTAATTGCTGTATGCACATCAATAAATATATTGTCTTTTTCCATGTAAAAATATAGCATATTAAGAATATCAAATTTTCTAATGACCTTCTTGGAATAATTCTGTACTCAAATTTTAGTTTGCATATTTATAGCAAGCTCTTGTAAACTTTGTAAAACACACCATTTCTTTTAGTGTTTTGTATCCAGATTTTATAAATAAATTCCTTCTACAGCAAATTTTCTTTTGTACAATACTGTGCCCACAACCCTTGGTCTTCACACTGAGCTCTATTCCACATTCTTTTTCACTATTTTGAGGCAGACGCTTTCTAAGTCATGACGCTGCACAAGATTGGCCTCAATTGATTCCTCAGTGTTCCAGAAGGCTGGAATTACAAGTGCACAACACGTGCCTGGCTTCTAGTTCTGTGTTTTAGAAGCAAACAATTTGGCAAACAATTCAGGCCCCATATATAGTAGAAAATTTTCTTGAGCTCCTCTGGAGCTCCACAGAAAGGGATCTACACTTTCATGTTTACTTTTACCTTTGTCACTTCAGGATACTATACTTTAATTTTAAGTATTAAAATATGTCTTTTGTGAATATTCATGTGATGAATTTGAAGCTGCTTCAAGAATTTGTGCATGGTTTCATTATCATACTTAATGTTGTTATTATTTTTTTCCTAAAATTGTTTTACTTTATCACTCTTTTGTGAATGATACCTATTGTATTGATCTTAAATTAGAAACATATTTAGTGATTTCTCTTTTTTTATTTTAAAGATAAAACAATGAAAACATACTAAACACATACACACAAATCAAAATAAAAACAAAAGCAATACAGAATTTAAGACAAAGTGATGGGAAATTAATAATGGTTGTTGTATTACATATTGCTATCTTTAAAGTAGTTCCTCAGATAAACAAAATCACCAGCAGTGTGAAAAGAAAACCTACAATATGGGAAAAACTTTTACCCAACTGTCCCACAGAGAACATATAAAGAATTTAAAAAAAAATCAGGACCCCCATGTTCAAAGACTCAATACAAGGATGGGCACCTGAGATGAATACACACTTCTCAGATAAAGAAAGACAAATGGTCAACAAAAATGTTCAACATCAATATTTCTCAGATGAACAGGTATGGAAGATTGCTCAAACAATTCAACTTTAACTATTCCTTTCAATAAAGCAATCGAAATTAGTACAATTATCTTAGCTATCCTATGTACATATATACATATTTTCCCTTCTTTCTTTTCTCTTTCCCTCAACCAACTTGTTTCGTTATGAGCATTTTCTTTCCCTTTCAGAATATCAATTGTACCTTTTTGATTTATTACTCTTTCAGAGTCCTACACTAGGGAGAAAATACAATGTTTATACATAAGAGTCATATTTATTTCACTCATGATTATGGCCTCTAGTTGCATCCATTTACCCCTAAAAGGTTCGCGTTTATCTTTCTTTGTAGCTCAGTAATACTCCATTGTATAAAAATACCACGTCTTCTTTATCCATTCTTATCTGATGGGCATTTGGGTTGTTTCCATGATTTAACTATAACAAATTGCACTGCTATAAACATGGGTGCACACACATCACTGTGATATGATGTTTTTAGTTCTTTTGGAAAGATTTGTAAAAGAGCAATAGCTGGGTTGAATGGGACCTCTAATTCTAGTTTACTGGGGAACCTCAAGACTGATTTCCACAGTGGTTGCACAGTCTACTGCCACCAGCAGTGGAGAAGGGTTCCTTTCTCCCCACAGCCTCTCCAGCATTTGTTATTGGTTGATTTCTTGATGATAGCGATTCTTTCTGGAGTGAGATGGAATCTCAGTGTTGTTTTCATTTGCATTTCTTGAATGACGAATGATGTTGACCATTTATGTCATGTATTTCTTGGCCATTTGTGTTTCTTTATCTGAGAAGTGTGTGTTCATCTCAGGTGCTCGTGCATGCACATAACACCATCCAATTCTTTCTTGGAAACTCTGTCCATCCCTCTTTCCCGCGTACGTCCATTGCTAGATCTCATTTACTATGACAAAGCTCTACGTCGCTACTTTCTATTAACTCTCTTTTAATTTGCTCTTTATTTATACTCTCTCACATAAGAGAAATTCTGTGGGGAGGTAAACTAGTACCATCACACAGTAATCAGTATGGAGAATCCTCAAAACACTGAAACAAGAATACATCATCTGAACTTGGGATATAGGTCAATGGCAAAGCATTTTTCAAGTATGGAGCAGGCCTGGCATTTTTTCTACATCAGTCCATAGAACAGTAAGGATATGTTCTATCACTCACGTTGTGAATATTAAAAGATGGGGACAGGAGCTAGTAGAGTATTAATCAAAAATCAACATAGAGGACAGTGAAAATTACAAAAGAAAATAGTGTGTTTTAGCCTTGTAATTTCAGATATCTGAATAGGAATGTCAGAAGGTATCGTGAGCTGGGAGATTATTTTCTCCACAAAACTGTGGGAAGGATGAAGTGAACAGAACAGTTGGAAATAAGCACATCCACAAATGTTATTTTTACCTTTATCTTATTATTGTACTGTAAGATGTAAAATGTTTATGAGTTATGTAAAATGTAATGAGTTTAAATTTTACGTTTACTGTCATAGATTCCTAAGTTTGACAGCCTTCCTCTCTTGTACCTGCATTTGCATGATTTCTTCTCATTTAGAGTTCTAAAGTTGGTGTGAATCTCCTGCATTTTGCTGGTGACAGACACATAACTTTGATAGAGCAGATGTGCAGGTAAAGTAATTACAAGCCTCACAGATGTGGGATTTATTGAAAATTGGATTATATACTCCTTAGTTATTGCAGGCTGATCAGGCCCACAATCTCCCAAGCGAGTGGACCATGAAGGCTTAAATAAATGAGACAGTAGAAATGATTTCAGGGCTCCAGGAGAGACTGAGTCTTACAGCTTGGATATTCTCTGAGTTTAGCCAAAGACTTTTCTGGGAAGCGCATATTTATTTGGTTTATAAACAAAGGAGGAGGATACTCAAGAAAACATGGGAATCTCACAGGAGCTTGGGAGAATTTCCCCAAGTAGTAAATTATGTCAATCAGGAGAACTACTTAATCTTTATGTTGGTATTTATTATAGGGGTGTGGAGCCTGTGGGCTGCAGTCTCCTCAATGTTAATTGGGGTTGGAGCCAAACGTCCTCAGCTGTGACCTCGTCTTGTCCTTTGAGGACAATTTCACAGGCCTCAGGGTGACCAGGGACTCACAGAGGTCTCCTTACTATGAGTCCACTGCCCATCTTCAGACAAGGTGCCTAAGCTTTGGACAACTCACAAGTAAACACAGGAAGCCAGTTGGTTAATATTAAATCCTGCTCAGAGCCACTTTGTAGTGGTCCCCAACTGGATTTATCTGGTTATCCCAGAACTTTCATTTAAAACTATTTTTCCTCCTCCTTCGTATTTGCAACATTACTGTTGTAATATGAAGCATTCAGTGATATGTTAATACATGCAATATTCTTAGTTCTTGACGTCAAAGAATATTAAGAAAGCACAACATGCAGGCAATCTTCTTTGCTTTTCAAATTTTCATCCAGTTATGTGGCACTGAAAATGTCCTTCCAAGGCCAATGTTAGTTTACTTGCATCAACTATAAATTCCAAGACACAGGATCCTGATCTTCCAAAGATGAATTAAATGTACTGATTGTTTTTCTTTAGCAATGATTTTGATATTCTCAGCCTGCTGCAGACAAATGTATAAACAACAGGGACTCTAAATTGGCCATCATTAATTTTAACAGTTGCACAAGCTGGCAAAAATCAACACAAAACCTATTTCCTAGTATTTATGTGACAGTCTTGTCAATGGTCCTCCCATAGCAGAATTGTGAACCAACTCTTCTTTCAATCTTGTAAGGGTACCAAATGTCTTCATGAGAAACTCACCCCTGTGATGCATCTAATTATAAATATCTTCAAAAATTTAAACATCCAAATTAATCATATTCACCCTTAGGTTCTAGTGATATGAGTATGGGGAAGGAACACAGCCTTCATATCATTAATATTGGATTGGACTGGATTAGAAAATCATGCACTGACTCTTTGCCCTAAGAACCTCTGTGCTCTCTCTGCAGGCTTATGACAAGGAACTACCTGAAATACCTGGCCTTCATTTTTGCCATAGAAGAGATCAACAGGAATCCTCATCTTTTACCCAACATTTCCCTGGGCTATGAGTTCCATAATTTCCTTTACACTCATTGGAGGATATTAGAAAATTCCTTCATTTTGCTCATAGGACAACATGAGATCCCCAATTACACATGTAGGAGAGAGAGCAAGTGTGCAGCAGTAGTGACAGAAATACCATGGGGCACCTCGGCTCAGATCGGACCACTGCTGGAACTCTACAGATTTCCCCAGGTGAGGGCTGGTGGGACAGGAAAAGATGAAACCGCATCAACAGTGCTTCAAGCACACGGAGCACAGAGGTTTAGAAAGGGACTGGTACTAGGCATCTTTCAAGGTCTTTCGTGCACTAGAGCTTGCACACAGAGACTTACTGAGTTAACTAAGATTTCTCTTCATGCATTGACAAGAGAAAGTAAAGATATGTTCTGGATGTCTGAGTCTGTTCTTTTACACTTTAAAGATGCATGAGGAGTGAGTCGATTACAAAGACTGGAACACATGTCTCCTTGTAAAACTACCGGTTGTTACTAAGTACACTTTAGGTCACTACTGTGTTTTCCATCATCATTCTTCAGGGTTCTCTTCCAATATTCTTTTTGTTTTAGGTGACCTTTGGTGCTTTTGATCCTACACTGACTGACAGTGGCCAGTATCCTTCTCTCTATCAGGTGGCCCCAAAGGACACGTATTTGGCCCTTGGCATGGTGTCCTTGATGCTTCATTTCCGCTGGACCTGGGTGGGCCTGTTCATCACAGAAGGCCACAAGGGTCTTCAGTTTCTCTCAGATGTAAGAGCTGAGATGGACAGGAAAAGAGTCTGTGTAGCCTTCATGAAAATGGTCTCAACAGTGGCTCTTTCGTATGTCTCACCCCTATGGAAGTATGACATCCTGACCACAGATACATCATCAGTCAATGTGGTGGTTATTTACTATGATAATGATAATGGAAATGATGTAAATTATAAGGTACTGCAACACTTAGTGACATGGAAAGTCTGGGTGACAAACTCACAATGGCATGCTGACCTGGCTGGGAGAGATTTCATACTTGACCCATTCCATGGGACTCTTGTTTTCTCACACCACCACAAAGAGATTTCAGGTTTCAAAAATTTTGTCCAGACAGCTAGCCCTTTCAAATACCCAGAAGACACTTATCTCTATATATATTGGTTCAAGAATTTCCATTGCTCATTCTCTGAGTCTGACTGTTCCTTGAAGAACTGTACGCCTAATGCCTCTGTGGCTTGGTTGCCTCCAAATCGATTTGACACAACCATAAGTGATGAGAGCCACAATATATACAATGCTGTGTACGCTGTGGCCCATGCCCTCCATGCGATGCTTTTGGAAGAAGTACAAGGTCCACCGATGAGAAATGCACAAGTGAGGATGTTTCTGCCCTGGAAGGTAATGTGTCTTCTTTTGGATGGCAGGCAGTGTCATCAAGGTGCATCTCTCAAGTTATTCTGTGTGTTTCACCCAACATTATTATAACCATTTCTACAAAATACAAGACATTGTGTAGCACACTTATTGTTAAAGAGATAAATCTTGAGCTGAGTTGAAATGATCCTCAATCAATGAGGCACTGGCAAGGAGAAGAAAACATGAGGCCAGCTCCTTGCTTCTGTCTATGGGATGTCAAAGGTCCTGCCCACCTAAACACATCCCATGAAGTTCTTAAAGCAAAAAGACAAATCTGTAGTCACTTAAGAAGCTAAATTGTGTGAAACCCGACAGTGCACACAGTGTATGAAATTTTCATTTACTTTGCAAACTCTTCTCGTATTGACGAACTCATTTTGTTGGTAGATGCTATGGGAATAGTCAGACAATGGAACTTGTGGGTTTTAAAAGCTTTTCTTCCAGTTGATGTTTCTGCCTAACACAAGTGTACACATTGTTTAAATGCACTTGCATAGAATATACATTTTTTCCTGAAACTGACTGTCTTTTCTGGAACATGGTGACATTTTAATCCTGAAAAACTCATGTGCTATGAATCAATAGATACCACTGTTAAAGTTGCTTTATGTAAGTGAGATTAAAGACACTTAGGAACTTTCCCCTGTCCATATTGTCTGTCTTTATCTTGGAGCCTTGTTGACAAAGGATGATGTGTCTCTTGTAGCTGCATCACTTTCTGAAGAACATCCAATTTAACAATCCTGCTGGAGGTGAAGTTACCTTGAATCACAGCAGAAAACTGGATTCCAAGTATGACATTATCAATTTCTGGAATTTTCCAGAAGGACTTAGACAACAAATTAACGTGGGAACATTTTCTTCACATGCTCTAGATGGTCAAAAAATAACTATATCTGAGGATATGATAGAGTGGACCACAGGAATGACAGAGGTGGGTTGCACATAATCATTATGCACTTACTTAATCATACGTAACCTAATGCTGTCAAAGGTTTTTGCCTCCAATTTTTCTCATTTAGTGACAACATGTGGAAACTGACCAACTGAATTACAATTTGAAATAAGAATTTGTTCACAATCTTTCTGATGAATGGGAAATTAATACATTTACTTGATCAGGGCTGGGGATTTAGCTCAGTGGCACAGCGCCTGCCAGGCAAGTGCAAGGTCGTGAGTTTGATTTCCGGTTCCAGAAAAAAAAAATTTACTTGATCATATTTTTATCAATATATGTTTTGTATTGTGAAATAAATTTGGCATTCAGTGATGTACCTTTGTTTATGTATGTATGTATGGAAACTATGTTTATCTCTCTCACTGTGAAAAAGTAAGTAAAATTTAAGATGTTAAACTATATATTTTTTCCTTAGACTCCCCGCTCAGTATGCAGTGACAGTTGCAATCCTGGATTTAGAAAAAGCCCTCAGGAGGGAAAGGCTGCCTGCTGTTTTGATTGCACCCCTTGTGCAGACAATGAGATCACCAACGCCACAGGTAGGAGCACGTCCTGAGGACACATTCTCTCTCTATGTTTTATTCACTACCTCTGTCTGCAAAGTGGAAAGCATCTTGTGAAGGACACTGATCATAAAATTGCTCCTTCACCTATCAAATTATTTCTTACATTGAGTGCTATTGCCACTTTGAAAATACCTATTCTCCTTTCATCTGTGCTCAAATTCATTTTGCTTTTATTCACTCTTATTAATGTTCTTTTTTTTATATGTCTGGGGTATTAACCAGAATGTGCTTATCAATGCTCTGTGTCCCCAGCTATATTTATCTGTTATTTTGATAAACAATATCACCAATCTGCCCCAGATGGCCTCACAGCTTTAATAGGCCTATTTCAGTCCACGGATTCCATGGAATAACTGTTATGCACCATTGCACATTGCTATTGATTTATTTTTTTACTTTAAAAATAAAAGGAGGAAAACATTAACAGACAGACAATCTTTTTCAAAATAGCAAAAAAACAGTACAGACAATACAGAGTTACCAACAAAGTGGTAGGAAATTAACAATGCTTGTTGTATAACATATTGATATCTTCAAAGTGGTTTCTCATGAAAACAGATAGAGACATGCAATATTGATCAATGAAGGTCTCACTGACAGTTTCTTTCAGCAAAGAAATAGAAGACAGTAGAACAACTATGTTTTATTTTTTATAGTCTCACTAAAAGGATTATTTTCTCAAAAGAAGCCCTTTTTCCTACCACGAAGCATCTAAGTTCTATCTCCATCATGAACTTTAACAAGCAGTAGGATTTAAACCAACTCTTTACACCCTTTGAAACCACGCCAAGACTGCACTTAAGACAAGGGCCAGGAATACTTCATTTTGCATTGTCTGACACTATTCTTTATACAAAGCAGTTGCTCAAGGAGATTGAGTCTGATTGGAGATAGGAGGATGTCTTTGGAGTAAAACATGTTTATAGCACAGCACAATCTCAAACCCTAGGATTTCATCCCTGTTCTCCTAGAATGCATGGGTGAGTGGGGAGACAACCTACATCATGAATTAGAGTCTGTGCCAAAGAATAGCAAGGAGGATATGCACACAGAATAAGGGATTGAACAAGTAATAATATCTACATTTCAGGAGGGTGTCACGGGCAATTTTACACAGGTGATAGCGTTAGTATTATATCAGGATGAAAAGGGGTGGAATAAGTCCTTCCTGGGATTAACCAGAAGTGCTCACAATGGCATAGTCACATTCATGAAACATGCAACTGTCCTAAAGGCAATGCCATGTTATCAAAGTGTACATAATATGAGGATGAGGGTTGAAACATGTTCTCTAAAATGTACAGAATTTCAATGCTGCAGACTGTTGCACACCATAAGTTCCACTTTGGAAATATTTACATTTCTCATAAATCACGACATGTTGATTTCACCTTCTGACTGAATATATTCTAATTTGTTTTGTGGATGGTGTAAGTTTGGATTTCAAAACACAATTATGATTTCAAATTTTTTCTGAAATAAATGGAGACTGATTATATACCATGTAACTATTTTGAGTATATATATTCTTCATAGAGTTTATGAATATGCACTTTCTGTAAAATGTTGCATGTGCACATATAAAGAACAATGCACCCAATAACATCAGTCAAAATGTTCCTCCAGTATGGATAATTCTCAACCATATGTAGTCTAAAGAAAAGATCAAAGCATAAATTAAAAATCACGAACAATTGAAAAATCCTGTGAGTAGAAGGTAAAGCTACACTGAGAGAAATATCTACTCTATATTACATCCACTTTTGTGCTGTTGAGTGTTTAAAATAGAAGGTTGAAGTTTCATTTGAAATATTCTTTACACAGTAGAAAAAAGTTGAATAAATTGAAAACAAAGAAATGAAAGAAAGGATACAATGTGAAATAAATTTTTAAGAAATTAGAAGACACAGACAAATAAAATACAACTAAATGTAATTCTCATAAGAAAAAATCACAAATCTTAGTACAATTGATCAAGAGGAGAACAACTGAAAGGTACTATAAGATCACGACAAATTTGGCCATTAGTACAGATATGTAGAAAACATTTCCTATGAAAATATGAGTAATTTCACATCGAGCTATGACTTAAAATCTTTGAAATCATAGGAAAATTTAGCAAAACAAACTTAAGAAAAAATTGAAAATCTCCATAGGACCTGTATCTCCATAGTACCATATCTATTAAGAAATGAGAATCCATAGTGCAATATTATACTCCAAAATTTTTTATTTTAAAGAGAGTAGTACATGAGAAACAAACCAGCAGAAAAATAGAACAGTAGCAGCATACCAATACAAACATAAACAAATCAAAGCAAAATATTCAAAATGATACAGGGTCTCAAGGCAAATTAATGTACATCAACAGTGGTCATTACATTGCATATTGCTATCCTCAACTACATTGCTCAGATTATCAGATGTAAGAATGAAAGATTGCTCAAAATATTAAAGAGAATAAGAAAATAATTCTTCAATAGATCCTTAGAGATAATACAGAGTTTCACTAGTCAAGATGGTAGGAGTTCACCATTGTAATTCCATTGCGTATTCTTACCTTCAAATCAGTTGCCCAGACTACCAGACACAAGCATGCACAGTTGATCAGAACATTAAAAATTGTGAGCATTAACTCTTCATTTCAGTACACCATCAGACAACAGCAATACAGTCGTCACAGCGATTCATACATATATTTATGTTTTGCCTTCCTTCTTTCTTCTATCTTCTTTCCCTCATCCCAGTCATTCCTTCCTTGGAGCAGTTTTTTTCCTTGTCCTATTCCTTATTGTACATTTTGAGTTTTACCTAGTCTTTTAGGTACCTACACCACGGAGACAATATGATGTTTACATGTGTGGGTCTGATTTATTTCACTTATGAGTACGGTCTCTAGTTGCATCCACCTACCTACAAATGCCTTAAGTTTATCTGTTTTTCTTAGCTGAGTAATACTCCATTGTACAGAAATACGACATTTTTATCCATTCCTCTGTGGATGGGCATCTGGATTGTTTCCAAGATTTAGCTATAACAAATCGTGCTGCTATAAACATGGGTGCACATATATTGCTGTGGTATGATGTCTTGAATTCCTCTGGAAAAATACCCAGAAGGAGAATAGGTGGGTTAAATGAGACTTCCAATCCTAGTTTTGTAAGGATTCTCCAAACTGATTTCCACAGTGGTTTCAGCAATCTACACTCCCACCAGCAGTGGAGTAGGGTTCCTTTCTCCCCACAGCTTCTCCAGCATTTGTTATTGGTTGAATTCCCGATGATAGCCATTCTTTCTGGGGTGAGATGAAATCTCAGTGTTGTTTTAATTTGCATTTCTCAAGTGACTAATGACGTTGAAAATTTTTGATGTATTTATTCGCCATTAGTATCTCTTCCTTAGAGAAGTGTGTATTCCTCTCAGATGCCCATTTTTGGATTGGGACTTCGAATTTGGGAGACCTGAGGTTTTTTAAAATTCTTTATATGTCCTAAATAGAAGTCCTTTGTCTGAGGGGCAGTTGGCTAAAATGTTTTCCCAATTCGTGGGGTGTTTTTTTTTCCTTTATTGGTGATTTCTTTAGATGTGCCAAAACCTTTCAATAAAAGGAGATTCCAGTTGTTGATTCTTTGAAGTATTTCCCGTGTAGTTTGGTTTTTGTTCATGAACTCTGCCTACCCCAATGTCGTCAAGATTTTTACCTACTTCCTTTTCCAATAAATTTAGTATTTCTGTTTTCATATGTAGATCTTTAATCCACTTGACTTTAATTTAGTGCATGGTGAAAGACAAAGGTCTAGTTTTAGTCTTCAGCATGCAGAAAGCTACTTTTTCCAGCACCACTTATGAAAGAGGCTATCTTCTTTCCACTGAACGTGTTTGCCCCGTTGTCGAAGATAAGGTGACTGAGTGTGTTTCTAGTTGTATCTGCATCTTCTAATCTGTTCCATTGATCTTCAGGTCTGTTTTTGTGCCAGTACCATCCTTATTTTGCCACAGTAGCTTTGTAATATAATTATGTCAAGAATTGTGATGCCTCCTGCATTTCGTTTGTTTACCAAGATTGCTTTTGCTATTATACACCTCTTCTGGTTCCAGGTAACCTTCAGGAGTGTTCTCTAGATCTGTGAGGTATACTAATGGTATTTTAATTGGGATTGTATTGAATCTGTACAACAACTTGGGAATATGACCATTTTCATAATGTTGGTTCTTCCTATCAGTGAGTAAGGAATATCCTTCCATTTTCGGATATCCTCTTCAATCTGTTTTTTCAGAGTACTATAATTTTCACTATATAGATATTTTACCTCTTTTGTTAGAGTCATTCCTAAGTATTTCATCTTTTTACATGCTATTGTTAAAGGTGTGTTTTCCCTAATTTCCCTCTCAGTCTGTTTCTTACTTGTGCA
>NW_004955524.1:1840419-1846134 GCF_000276665.1 Chinchilla lanigera | reverse complement strand
ATTCTGTTTGCTAGTATTTTATTGAGAATTTTTCATCTATATTCATTAGGGAGTTTGGTCTGTAGTTTTCTTCCTTGGGTGGGTCTTTCTCTGGTTTTGGTATCAGAATAATACTGGCCTCCAGGAATGAGTTGGGGAGCATTCCTTCCCTTTAAATTTCATTAAAGAGTTTGAAAAGAATTGGTGTTAAATCTTCCCTAAATTGCTTATAGAATTCAGCTGTGAATCCATGAGGACCCCGGGCTTTTCTTCATTGGCAAGTTTTTAATTACATTCTCAATTTCACTGGCTGATATTGAGTTATTCAGGATTCTCATATCTGTTTCATTCAGCTTTGGTAATTCATATGTATCTAGAAATCTGGCCATTTCCTCTGTGTTTTCCCTCCTATGACAGTAAAGATTTTAAAAGTCCGTATCGAAGATTTTCTGAATTTCTTTAGGATATGTAGTGATTTCACCCCTTTCATGCCTTATTGCATTTATTTTAGTTTTTTCTTTCCTGTTTTTGATAAGGTTTGCTAGGGGTTTACCTATTTTATTGATTCTTTCAAGAACCAAGTCTTTGATTCATTAATTCTTTGTATTTTTTTTTTAGTCTGCATTGCATTGATTTCTGCTCTGAGCTTTATAATTTCCTGGCTTCTTTGGGGTCTGTGTTTGACTTGCTCTTCTTTCTCTAGGAACTTGAGGTGCAGCATAAGATTGTTTATTTGTGCTTGTTCTGTTTTCCTGAGGTGGGAGTTCACTGCTATAAATTTCCCTTTGAGGATTGCTTTCATTGCATCCCGCAGGATCCTGTAGGTTGTATCTCTACTTTTGGTTGCTTGTACATAGTGTTTCATCTCTACTTTGATTTCATCTGTGACCCACTGGTTGTTCAGGAGGATGTTACTTGATTTACAACTGTTTATGCAGTTTTTGTGTTTTCTTTTGTCATTAATTTCCAATTTCATTGCACTATGGCCTGAGAGTATACATGGGATAGCTTCAATTCCTTTGCATTTACTTAAACATGTTCTATATACTAGTGTATGGTCTATTTTAGAGCATGTCCCATGTGCAGCTGAGAAGAATGTGCATTCTGATGCTGTTGGGTGGGACACTCTGTAAAGGTCTACTAAAGGCACATGTTCACACATTTGGTTAAGTTCTGCTATTTCTTTCCCA
Source organism: Chinchilla lanigera (assembly GCF_000276665.1). Lineage (NCBI taxonomy): Eukaryota > Metazoa > Chordata > Mammalia > Rodentia > Chinchillidae > Chinchilla > Chinchilla lanigera. The sequence continues at coordinate 1,844,965 of NW_004955524.1, read as the reverse complement.
ATTTTTTGTCTCATTGATCTACCTCTTTGTGACAGTGGTGTGTTAAACTCCCCTGTTCTGATTGTGTTGCTGCTTATTTCACTTTTCATGTCTGTTAGAATTTTCCTTATATAGGTGGATGCTCCTATATTTGGTGCATAGATGTTTATGATTGTTACCTCTTCCTCTTGAAGCTTCCCCTTCAAGAGGAGGTAGTGACACACAAGTATGTAGTGACCTTCTTTATCTCTTTTGATTGTTCTTGATTTGAAGTTCACGTTGTCTGCAAACAGCATAAGTACACCTGCTTTTTTCTGGGTTCCTGTTGCATGGAGTATTGTTTTTCATCCTATAATTTTCAGTTTTTGAATTTCCTTTTGAGTTAAAAGTGTGTCTTGTATCCAGTATGTGGTTGGATTTTGTTTCCTAATTCATTCTGGAAGTCTGCTTCTTTTTGTTGGTGCATTGAGACTATTTACAATGATGGTTATAAGAAATATGTACTGGCTTATCTTTGTCATGCTATTTTCCTGCTGTGGATCCTGCTTTTTCCCTCTGTGTAATTCCTTGCTCTGCTTGTTGGTTCCTTTCTGCTGTTCTTGAAGTTGTGGTCTATTCTATCTCTTTCCAGTATATCTTTTGCTACTCTTTGTAGGATTGGTTTGGTGCTCATGAATTTCTTCAGTTGTTCTTTATCAGGAAAATATTTTATTTCTCTATTAAATTTGAAATGTAGTCTTGCAGGGTAGATGAGTCTGGGTTGGAAGTTGTTTTCTTTCAGTACCTGGAGTACTTCACTCTAAGCTCTTCGTGCCTTGATGGTTTGTGTTGAGAAGTCTGCCGTGATTCTGATAGGTGTTCCTTCACAGGTGATCTGTTTCTTTTCTCTAACAGCTTTTAATATTTGGAGCTGTTGCTTAGTTTCAGGGATCTTGATCACTATAAGTCTGAGTGTAGACTTATTTTGGTTATGATTAACTGGAGTTCTATATGCTTCACTTATCTGGATGTCCAATTCTTACCATGCCTGGGCAATTTTCTGCTATTATTTCTGCAAATAGTCTTTTTATGTCATTTGTGTTGACACCTGCTCTTTCATTAATACCTATTAATCTGACATTGTTACTCTTTGCTTCATCTTGCAGTTGTTGAATTGGTATTTCCTGGTTCCTGTTGTTTTTAAGAGATCCCTCCTTTCACGTTCATTAATGGCAATGCTGTCTTCAAGGTCTGAAAGTCTATCTTCAGCTTCATTCAGGTGGTTTTGCAAGCTTTCAATGGAATTTCTAAGTTCCTGGACATCTGTTTGCATCTGTTTCATGTCTTGTAGTTCTTTTCTATACTGTTCCCTGAAGGTTTCATTGAGTCGTCTATGCTCTTCTATTTTCTTGTCTATGTCATCTTTGGATATACTGAACATTTCTTTCATTATTGTTGTCATTTCTTTTCTCATCTGAGACATTGTTTCTGATCTGATGTCTTCTATGGCCTGATGGAGTTGTTTCTTTACTTCAGTTGCTACCATTTCAGAAATTTCAGGTGTGTGACTTCCCGGCTCTTCTGTGTTGCTGCCTCCTGGACTTGTTTTGGGTGGTGTGGAGGTCTGAGATTGCACTTTGCTCCTTCATTTTGTCAATTTTGAAGAACTAGAGACTCCTATAGTGCAGTCTCACTGTCCTGATTGCATGTGAGTGGCAGGACAAGGGTCCGAAGATCCCCAGTGCTCAGTGTAGCTCCTGTGCTGGTGAGTTATGGCAGCCCAGCCGAGCCGATACACTATGGGTGTGGCAGGTAGCCACCGAGGCCCCAGAGGGTCTTTACTCCAAATTTTTGTTGATTAATATTAGTAGTGAAATTTATAAGCATTCAAAAACATATTAACACTGACTTTCTAGTTGTTTCAGCGTTAAAGAAGTTGGGAAAATCAAGTCATTTAGAGGCAGGACAGTTTGTTTTCAAACCCTCTATCATTTTTATTGTTATTGCTTTATTTTGTTGTTGTCTATGTTGTTGTTATTATGTTACTGAGTTTTATTCTCTTTAAAATAACCTTAAATACAGTCATGCCTTGCTATAGAACAGTTCAGTTATTGCAGTTCAGTGTATTGCAGGTTTTTAAAATTTTTTTTAATTCTGTATCACAGAGTTTTCTCTATAGCATAGGATTTTGTGATACATAGCTGTCTATATAATGTTTATGATTTTAGTAATTATTCCCTTAAAAATTTAAAACAATATAAAAATACAAAAAATGTTAATTCAAACACATTAAAAGAATAAGTCAAAATAAAATACAGTATGTATTTCATCAGTGGGGGAATACTGTACTGTACACAATGGAAATGCAGTACAGCACTACCACTTGCAAAAGTTTGCCAATGTGAGATTGTACACAGATCACTATTGGCTAGTGAAATGGAAGGTGCCCAACCACAACACTATGTTCTGTATCCTGGGCGGTGTTTGGCCCACTGACCATAGCTTTGGTCTCTTTGCTCTCCCACACTGTGCCCATATGCTCAGTGTCTCTCCTTGTCCCCTTCCCATTGAGTAGCCAGATAGAATTTTACATGTTGTTAAAATTATGTACATTTAAGAGTGTAGAAAGTGTTTAAGGGTATATGAGGTGTTCACAAGAGTGTGGGAAAGGTTAATAAGAGAGTGGGAAAGGTTATAGAAGTGTGGTATGGGTTTATAAAACCTTAAATATATATAAATAATAAAGAAGATAACCCTGATACTTCGCAGATTTTCACCTATCATGGGGCTCTCTGGAACATAACTCCCATGATAGGTGAGTGATCACTGGAAAGAGAAAAAGGGAGAAAGGAAGAAAGGGAGAAAGAAAGAAAGAAAGAAAGAAAGAAAGAAAGAAAGAAAGAAAGAAAGAAAAAAGAAAGAAAAAAACTTGTATTAGGCATACCTGAAAATACACTTAGAAGAAACAATGTTCACAGTCCACTGTCCTTTATAAACTAAATTGACATATTCTATTCCAAACTGAGGTTTAAATGTCAGGGACAGTATACTATGAGCAAACTCACTTTATAAAATATAATTAAATGCACTAGCTCCTGGGGAAAGAAAATGAAACTAATAAATGGAGACAATATAATAAAACTGTACATCACTCTGATTTACAAAAAAAAAAAAAGAAAGAAAAGTATTTCTTACCATATTAGAGGTAGCAGAAAAGTTTCTAAATGCCAAAAAATGGTATTTATGGTATTCTCTAGCTTCACACTTTGCAATGTATGGTTCAGTTTTGAAAGAAGAATGAGATAAGAACTTTCGGTATCACAATTCAGCCAGGCATTAAATGCCACATCATGGTTAAAGCAATGTATTTTCTTCTTTATTGTGTTTTTTCTATAGTTGACTTAGTATTGTTTTTTTCTCTTTAAAATAAAAAATACAGTCATTAAGTGTGTAGTGAAATATCATATAATGGTTTTGAAAAGATACCAGCCTTAAACTATTAAAATACTACTTGGACAATAAAAATTAAATAAGTGGTTGCATAAAGCATGTTTATAAATTGAGAGGCTCAATAATGGGACCACTTGACATTTGATACTTGTCTTCCTATGTATTTCCTTGGGACTTAGTAAATTATTTTGGTTTCCTCATATGGGATTGATCATTGAATGAAAATCTGAGAAATCACTTATAAAGATTGGAGATATGTAGGTAGATCATTTATTACCTTATAAAAATAGAGAAATCTTTTTATGGATATGTCAACATAGGAGGAGAATAAATAACAGCACTGTTTAGTTAATACATCAATTTTTTCATATTTTGAACGATTTTGCATGTTTATATCTGGTAATATGAGCAACTGTTGTGAAGGTAACAATATGCAATAGAACAGCTATTGGTGAATTCTTACTATCTTTCCTAGTGAAACTCTGTATGGTCTCTAAAGATTTACTTAATAATTATTTTTTGTTCTCTTTAATGGTTTAAAAGATCTTCCATTCTTACAGCTCCAAATGTGAGCAACATAGTTGAAGATAGTAATATGTACTATAACAACCATTGTTAATTCCTATCATTTTGTTTTGAAATCCTTTATCATTTTTAATGACCGTGCCTTGTTTTGTTTATGTCTGTGATGCTGGTATGTTGCTATTGTTCTGTTTTTACTACTCTCTTTAAATTAAAAAGGAGTTATTCTCTGCACATTATTCTTTTATTTTGCTTCTACAAAGAAATTTGGAAAATTAGATGTGATGATGCACACCTGTAATCCTGTGCTCTGGGAGGCTGAGGCAAAGGGTTTTAAGTGTGTACAAGAATTGGCATTAAAATAACTCAGAATATCCAGTCACCAAATAATAAAATTTAAAATGGTAGGGAAGATATTTCAGTGAATAGTGTCTAAATTCAATCCCAAGAACTGAAAAACAAGGGGAAAGAAAAGAAAATGAAAACTTAAAAAATTAAAAATGAAACTGTAGTTCAAATCCAATGAGTTTCTGGGCATGGGTCTATGAAAAATAATAATCAAGGTAGACTGGTGACAATTTTAATTTTTGCTAGATATGGAGCAGTGTGTGAAGTG
>NW_004955524.1:1831719-1839734 GCF_000276665.1 Chinchilla lanigera | reverse complement strand
ACCAAGGGGAAGGTCATGGTGGCCATGGAGGTCTTCTCCATCTTGGCCTCCAGTGCGGGGCTGCTGGGCTGCATCTTTGCCCCCAAGTGCTACATTATTTTGTTAAGAGAAGATAGGAATGTTTTATATTCATTCAAGCATAAAATATATTTTGGAAGTAAAAACACATAGAGAATGCTTTCCTACATTAAGAGGAAGAAGCAGCCCTTCAACATTTATGCAGTCTGATATCAAATTATGTGAAAGAATTTGTTTGAATAAACAACTGACTTTTGTTTTTCTTCAAATCACTAACATCTGTTGCTATCATCTTTTCCATTTGACCATTATTCTGGATTTTCCCTGACTCCCATTATATTCGCAATTGATCCTACTATTTTGTGCTTAAAATTGATTATGTTTCTCCCTTTTATCTTGTATTTCTCTTTGGTTTCTCCATATTTTTCTAAGAATTCAAAATAACAAGTTATATGTGTAAGTGACTGTTTTTCAATTCCTTAGTACATTTCATTAAGTTTTTCTTCTTCATATGTATAATGCTTTTAATATAATGCTTATAGTATGTTTTAATAACTGGTTCTGTATTTTCTCTCTTACACTTGCTTTCCATTACTCAGGAGAATATTTCAAAAGAAGTCCTCTCTCCTATGACCATTGACATCTAAGTTTGTCATGTTATGTTCTATACTCAATAGACTTGAAGTAAAAATGGAAGAAAATGGAATTTATACTGTATGTAAAGGGTTGACAAATGTGCTATTGTGATGTTTCCTAACAACGTGGTTAAATACTACCATTTTCTTGGTTGATCATCCTTTAGTTATTCATCCTAAAATGACGTGTGACACACACAGATATCATTTTGCATATCTTAGGTACATATCTATTATTTTATTTTTTATTTTAGAAATAATAAAGAAAAGTCAATAGCAAAATAACAACATAAGAACAAAGCAAAGCAAAAAGAAGAAAAGTGACACAGGATTTCAAAACAAAATGATAGGAATTAACAGTGGTTGTTATATTGCATATTGTTATCTTCAACGAATTTGCTCAGATTACCAGGAGTAAGAATGTAAGATTAGTTAAACCATTACAGAGAATAAAAAATGATACGTGCTAGAGTTTCACTAGACAAGATGGTAGGAATTCACCAGTGTTTGTTATACTGTATATTATGGTCTTCATGTTAGTTGTTCACACTACCAGGTATAAGCATGCAAAATAAGTCAAAAAATTAAGCATTAACTGTTCCTTTCACTAAACCATTAGGCATTAGCGGTACAATTATTGCAGCTGTCCTTCTATGTGCATATATATGTAAAATTATTCTTATATTCCCTTCCTTCTTTCTTTCATTTTCTCCTTTCCCTCATCCCAGTTACTCCTTCCTTTAAACAATTTCTTTCCCTTTCATAATATCTATTGTATATTTTCAGTTTTATTTCCTCTTTTTTTCTAACACTAGGGAGAAAATATGATGTTTACCCATGTGGGTCTGATTATTTCACTTATGACTATGGTCTCTATTTGCATCCATTTTCTATAAAAGCCTTGGGTTAATCTTTTTTTAATAGCTGAGTAATACTCCATTATATAAATAAAAACCACAGCTTTTTTATCCATTCTTCAGTGCATGGGCATTTGGGTTGTTTTGATGACTTAGCTATAACAAATTGCACTGCTATAAACATGGGGCACATATATCGCTGTGGTATGATGTCTTTAATTCTTCTGGGAAAATACCCAGCAGGGGGATAGCTGGGTTAAGTGGGGCTTCTAATACTAGTTTGTGAAGAATCTGCAGACTGATTTCCAGAGTTGTTTCACCAATCTACACTCCCACCAACAGTGGAGAAGTGTCCCTCTTTCCCCACAGCCTCTCCAACATTTGTCATTGATTGATTTCTTAATTATAGCCATTCTGTCTGGGGTGAAATGGAATCTCAGTGCTGTTTTAATTTGCATTTCTCCATTGACAAATGATGTTGAACATTTTTTCATATATTTGTTGGTCATTAATGTGTTCATGTAAGAAGTGTATTCATCTCAGATGCCTATTTTTGGATTGCATCTTTGAATTATGGAGACCTGATTTTTCTAATTCTTTGTGTGTTCTAGACAGTAGTCCTTTGGCTAAGAGATAGTTGACTAAACTTTCACTAAATTCATGGCTTTTCTTTTTACTCTGTTGGTGATTTCTCTTGATGTGCAAAAACTTTTCAATAAGATGAGACCCAACTTGTTGATTCTTGGAAGTATTTCCTGTGCAGTTTGATTTTTGTTCATGAACTCTCTGCTTATGCTTATGTCTTCAACATTTCTACCTACTTTCTCTTCCAGCAGGTCTAGTGTTCATTTAATTAACAGCCCTGGCATAAGAAACTCCTCTGTTATAGTACATTACATATGGCTCTTCTATACAGGAGACAGCAGGGAATCAGATGTTTATACCAGCACCAAACTCAGGTGAAGCGTCAAGCAAGATTTTTTTTTACTGGGATTGAGATTGGAATCATCTTCACATGCAGTACATTCATTGGTAGATTTAAGCATAGAATTTGTAAAGGAAATAGTAGTAAACCAATTCATGTAAATTTTTAGCACAGTACTTTTCAACAGAATTTATTTATATAGACAAGAAAACAGTCTGTATTGGCTTAGAACTTGCCAATTAGCATTAATTAAGTAAAAATTAAGTGGGAAAAATAATGAGTTTTTAAAATACTTTTCATGATGTTTCTTGCAGGTGGACAAATTTTGAAGCAGGTAGAATTCTTTCAATTCATAGTGGCAGCTGCTTTGTAGCCTGCATTCTCCCCAAAACAGATCCATAAGGCATTGTTTTGGAACAACTCTCTAAAACACTCTAGTAAAGCATATACCAATGTCAGCAGCAGATTCCTACTGTACCATACCATTCGCAAATCTTTGCCTTGTACTCTAGTAATCCCAGAGGTTGAAAGTAGGAAAAGTCAATCACTTACAACAAAGGAAAGGAATGTTATATGGTTTTGATGTTTGACACATGAAGGCCATATATATGATACAACCACATTTTAGTGTTGGTTTGGTTTAAAAACAGTTATTCTCTGGGCGATGACCATTCTTCCATCCAGGGGTACATTACTAATGTGGTTTGTAGTTTGCCCTTACTAGATCTCAAAGTGTATCCCTTGAAATTAGACACCTTTTCCACCTCCGGATACAGTAGTAAAATATTTCAATAACTCTTGTGTGACATAAAATGAGTGTCATAATTGTGTGATTACAAGTGGGGCCACTCATAATTCTGTAGTCCTAAACTCACCTTAGATAAAATAAATAAAACATCTCAAATTTTGTCTTGTAGATGATTTCAAATAAGGAAGAATTTCTACTCGAACAGTTGCTGCTGTAATGAAGAGTTCATAGAAATTTTGTCCCTCGGCTAATAGTCCTTTCCTACAGCAGTTTGTGCAGGAGTGACACACTATGCAGGAGAGGTGGTTTTTCTGAGGAGGAGGTTGATCAGTTGGATATTTTTCTTTGTATATTTTTCTACATTCTTGTGGAGCTCTGCTTATTTAAAAAAGTTCTTTGTATCTGCTGTGAATAGGTTCCTGTTCCTTGACCTGTAGATTTAACCTTATGTGCTATCCCACTAGGTGTTGCATGCCGGGTACTGTTAACTATTGGGATACCTCCAATAGAGAAAAATAGTGGATCCTTTTACCTGGGTATTTATGGAAAACCACAGGGACACTGTCCTTTTAGGGAGATTTTCTGTTCGTCTCTGTTGTTCACAGTTACAGAGGAAGGCCAGGGATATTCCCCAGCAGCACAGCGCCTACCTGGCAAACATGAGGTTTTGAGTTTGATTCCCAGTACCAAAAAAAGAAAAGAAAAATCACTGTTACAGAGAAATGTTCCAGATAAACAGCTGTATAGGAGGTCCAAAAGGGTAGTGAGGGAAAACTCATTGAATTCAAATGTGGGAGAAAACGTTCTTGTCATTTGCCAGACAGTAAAAAACAAAACAAAAAGCTAAAGGAAAACAGGTGATTTGTCTCCATCTACATGGTTCTTATCTCCATGACAAGCTCTTAGTTGGAATACATGTCCAAAGCTTAGCCATTCTTTTCACAAACAATTCATATTCTCAGATGGTTTGATACTATCATTCTCCCATGAGCATAGCACACGAAACTAGCTGAGCTCTATGATCCCAACCCTCACTGCAGTGCACCACCACAGAAGACCTCCCTGCCTCTGCCAACTCAGCAATCCTAAAAACCCCTGCAAGAATAAGCTTAATATGCTTTAGGCAGTATGTAGAATCCAAGTTAGAAAGCCAAAGAGTTTCCTCAATATTTGGATACACAGTCTCCTTAGGTTTTTGTAATGATGTTCTCATCACTTGAGTATCGTGAACTCCAGAAAAACTAGCTCTGCATGTTGATGAGCATCTTCTCTTTTAAAACCTCCACCCTTTGCCTCATTGGCAACAGCATTAGCAATCAGAAGGCATCAAAAATAGAGTTTGTGAAATTGGGCATTGAAATCTTGATAGCTTAAAGGTGTTTTTCATGTTCTTTACCTTGCTTTCCACTCAGTCTTATCATGGGCTGGCTACATGAAATGATTGTATTTTGGATTTCAGGATAAATCCATACTAAAATTGGGACACAGTACCTTGATCTGAAGGATGCTATGACTGTTGATTGATTGTGTCAAATTGAGAAGTTTAGAAGCTTAACTAAATCCCCTCAGCAGTTCTATGCCCTATGGTGTACAGGACCCAAGAGGGGATGGTTCCTCTGTATCTTACAGTGTAGAATATCCACCTCAGGGCAGCCCACCCCTTATGGTATGAAGGGGAAATGTGAAAGGATTGACTGGCTCCTGTTCTTCAGAGGAACTCCAGACTTTGTCTTCAGACTGAAGGTTTTCTCCTGGATTCAAGCACAGACTCCTCAGTTTCTAGCACAGACTCTTCAGCTTCCACCTCGGATATTTTGGTAGACTCTTCAGTTTTCCAGAGTAGACCCTTCATTCTTCTGCTGTGGACCCATCAGCCTCCTGACATGGACATACATGGACACTGCAGTAAACTCCAGACATTGGACTGAAACCTTCAGTCTCCAGGATGCAGACACCCTTTGCCCTCTTCCTCATCCAAGTCTGTTGTTATCTCATCATTTCTTGTGTATTTGTGTATCCTGTGTGACTTCTGTGTCTCTAGTAAAACAATGACTGATGCAGATTTTGGTAGTGGGAATGGCTTTAGATAAACACATTAATAATGATGAAGCCATTCTTTAATGATTGTAGGGCTTCCAGGATTTGGATTTCAAATTTTATACGACCTATACATCATGGTCTCTCCTAATGCTGTGGGGAATATTTATAATACTTGGAGAAAACTATTTCAACTAGTACACCTTGTAGAACCATTTAATTATCCTAATTCAACACTTGTGAGATGTAAGGAATGTAGTGACTCTGCATATGAAAGTTTTGAAAATCTTTAGCAGAGGAGGAAACACAGCAACTTTGGATGGTTGCTTTTAACATCTCTGGACAAGTTAATAAAGTAAAACGATAAGCTCAGGACATCCATAGGAAGCCTAAGGCCTTCTGGCTCTAAGAACAAATTCATAAAGGAAAATAAAGAGCTCAAAGATTCAAATTCTCAGCTCCAGACCCAATTAAGAAATTTTGAAGATTCCAATTGTGTCTTCAAAGAAATTCTCCTCTCCTTTAGCTGCAAGGCTAAGATTGCAGAAACCCAAACACAGGTCCTCATAATTTGATTGGCTAGACTACAACATAAATTTAATGCTCAGCTTCAAGGGTATGCAAAGCAAAGGTGAGGGCACTGAGCAGAAGAGAATAGGATCCTATCAACTAGGATTCAGACATGTGGGAGGGTCTTGATGAAGCTGAGGTTCTGGAGTTTCTGGAAGCTAATGAGACTGTTTTTCCAGAGGAAGAGATTTACTTACCCACAGTGGCAGAGGCATCCCCACCTCCATGTTCTGCAGGGTTAGTCTCTTTTAGTATACCTGGGGAAACTAATCCTGTGCTGAGGAAGCATTATAATGCTGACTCTCCTCAAGACGCACCCTCACCACCCATTTTGGCCTCTAGGCTGTTATGGTTAGTGTCTGCATGTCCCCCCAAATCCTCATGTAATCATGGGACACGTTTGTAGATCTTTAATTGATCCGTAGTCGAATGCTGGGATTTTGGGTGTGAGTGCCACACCAGCTCCTTGGGCCGCTAGTTTGCACAAGTAAGAGAGAAAGAGGCTGCTTGCTTCCACTCCTCCCTTTTGCTCTTCCTGCTTTGTTAGCATCTACAACCTTGATGGGCTGCCCTCTACCATGTGCCACTCTGCCTTGGAGCCAGCCAAGTATGGACTGAAACCTCCACAAAGTGTGAGCTAGATAAACCTTTCCTTCCTTAATTTTGGTGTAAGGTATTCTGTCTCAGCAATGAGAGAAAAGTAACCAAGACAAGGCCTATTACTGGGCTCCAATCTCAGAAGGCTCCTGAGGGTGAGATCCACAGTGTGATCCATGAAGATGTCTACTATTCTCCCAAAGATCTGGAGTTTTCTAACTCTTTTTTTTTTTTTTTTTTTTTTTTTTTTTTTTTTTTTCTCCGGTACTGGGAACCGAACTCACGACCTTGCGCTTGCCAGGCAGGCGCTTTTGCCGTTGAGCTAAATCCCCACCCCAGTTTTCTAACTCTTATAGACAGCTCCCCAATGAGCAGGTTTGGGGACAGATTTTATGGGTGTGTGATAATCATCCAAAAATCTACACCTGGATCCTGCTGAGTTGTTGATATGGGCCCATTAGCAAGGATTCTGAATTTAATGCTGCAGCTTGTGGAGAAAGGAAAGATTTTGTGGTTCATTACCCTGGTTGGCAGAAATATGGATAAAATATGGCCTTCTGTGTATGAGTTTGAGATGCCTGATAATCTATGCTTTACTGTTAATGAGGTGATAGAGAGGTGCAGGAAATGGGACTGCTGGAGTGGATCTGTCAGGTTAAACCTATTCCTCCACACTGAGGTGATCCAGAAAATAAACTCTTCTGTAACACCCTGAGAAACAGATGTGTGAGGGGAGCAACATCATTCCTGAAGAGCCCTGTTATGGCTCTTTTCTGTATGCCGGAATTTATGGTGAGGCTGCAGTTACACAGCTGCTAGATATAAGACCTACGGGCTTGGCTGGATCCTAGTGAGGTGGATGTCAATTGATAGCACTTAGTCACCAAAGGCAGCGTCCACATTCTTACAGTAATGGACAACAGAAGCAGAACAAGGAGCAGAATATTGAGACATGTATAGAACTATGGAGTTGGCTGATAAGCCAGTGTTCTCAAAAATGAAATAGATGAGAAACCTACAAAACTTTTACTAGATTTGTATAATCCAAAAAATGTAAAGGCAAATAAGCAGAAACCTACCTCAAATTATGGTAACAGGGAATCACGGTCCCTGAACCAGTTCCAGATTTTAGCTAGTTTACAAACCCAGAACCCTTTGAAGGTTTGGCAGACCAAGTCTCCTTGTGGAAGTATCCTGATGTACCCAAAATTTATACTCTTTCTCCCATCCTTTCTCAGAGGGACCTAAGGTCTTTTGCCTGAGTGATTGTACATTGAGAGAAGGAGAATAGTGAAATATTTCAAAGAGTAGTGGAAACTGGTTCTGAACTATCACTGCTCCAGGGGATCCAAAATATCACTTTGGCCTCCCAGTAAGAACTAGGGCCTATGGAGATCAGGTGATCAACAGAGTTTTAGCAAAGGTCCAACTCACAGTGTGTCCAGTAGGTCCTTGAATCCATCCTGTGGTCATTATCCCTGTTCTGGATTTCATATTTGGGATAGATATACTTAATACTTGCCTAAATCTCTATGCTGGTTACATAACCTGTAGTGTGAGGGTCATTATGGTTGAAAAGGCCAAGCACAAGCCATTAGAGTTACTCTTAACTGGTAAAATAGGAAACA
>NW_004955524.1:1808577-1814604 GCF_000276665.1 Chinchilla lanigera | reverse complement strand
GGCAACACTTAGAGATGGCCTAAAATGTCTTTTGCATAAAGGGATGTACATGAATCTTTGGGCAACCAGGGGTGGAAGAATGTTGTGGTGTTTGTCTGGATGTTCCCTCAAAGCCTCGGGCAGTCATTGGGAAGCTTCTAGAGTTTATGATTGATTCATATGATTGGTCCAATGCTGGGATTCTGGGGGTGAGATCTCCACCCACCCTGAGGTGGGTACATTACATACAGTATAAGGAATGGAAAGAGGCTTGCTCTCCCCACCTAATCCTCCCTTTTTGCTCTTGCTGCTTTTGCTGTCTTCCACCACCATGAACTGTTGCCCTTGGCCATGTGCCACTCTGCCTTTGAGCCACCTGATTGTAGACTGAAACTTCCACAAGGAGTAAGCTACATAAACCTTTCCTTCCGTGATTCTGGGCATCACATATTTGTCTCAGCTTTCAAAGAAAAGTAACCAAGACAGATTGGTTCAACAGCATGAAAGGAAATAATTTTACCTCTTTTCAGACTATATTTTGAGAAGCAGTGTGTATTGTCATGCTCCTATGTAACCCACACTAGAGAGGCTGAGGCAGAAAAGCTCTTCAAGAAAGGAGTTAGAGGCCAGCCTTGGGAACATAATGACTGTCTCTGCCTTCAGAAGTAAAAACATGTGTAGCAAGAAAACCACATCTTCTCATTGAAATATTATGTGTTATATGAAAAAGCCTTGTTTTATTACAGAAAATTTTCTTTATTGCATACCACATATAATGTCCAGGTTAATACACATAAATACCTTCCATTTAAAGCAGATTACATAATTTTTAAACCAATAGATTATTGTTCGGCCATTACTGTTTTTTGTTTGTTTGGTTTTTTGTTTTTTTTTTTTGTTGTTGTTGTTGTTTTTTTGTTTTTGTACTGAGAATCAAACTCAACACCTTGCGTATAAGGCCATTATGAAATTATGGAGACACTGTATATTTAGTATGTCTTCAATTTATTTGAAACTCTGAAGATTTTACATCTTGATCCTAACTTTCTTTTGAGTAGCTACTTTACAAAGTTGAATGAAGGTATGAGGTCAGTGTATTTTATTTTGGAAAATATGTTTTCATTAAATCTTATACACTTTGGTTTGGAAAGTTTAGCTGTACAATATTAATCATTTCTTCTCCACCTTTAACACATCACCTATTATTTACATGTCAGAGTTTATAAGCCAATATTGATTACTCTATGATACATAAAGTCCATGTCCACACTGAGGCTCACTCTTGTGTTGAAAATACTTTAGGGTGTGCCAAACACAAAATGACATGTGTTGAACAGATATATTACTCACAATACTCTTCTTGTCCTGACAGTTAACTGAGCTCAGGGCTGTAAGTGTTGCTTGTGTTTCTCTGTTGTTCAGAATTTTGCATAATGGGAAATGTAGAGGCCATTTCCTGCTTTGATTCTCTGTTTTAGAATGAAGGGGAAAAAAGAAATGTACCACAGTGCTCATGTTCTCACAAAAGCCTAAATACTGGAGATACTCAGGTTTCCAGGAGTAGAAATGCATTATGACAATATATTAAACCATGGAAAGAAGATACTTGGAGAAATGAGGATGTCAGAAAAGAGGCTGAATTATATAACTCAGAAATGCATTGTGTTTCTGCTCACAACTTGAGTCACTAATTTGGGTTTCCTGGCTGTAGTGTAGTTATTTGTAGCCCCAGCAATGCTGAGTAGGTGTGCCTGTGAGTGCCAGCACATGTGACTGTTACAAAGAAAACACAGCTCTACAGAGAAAGTTCTGTGGCTGCAACTCTTGATCATGGGCCTCTCATGTGACAAGTCCCAATTTTCCACTTTAGAAGGCACTGTGCCTGCAGTTTCTTGTGTGAGCTTGGGGTTCTTCAAGCTATTTCAATAGAAACTTAACATTAAATCATCTAGTGAAATCCATTAGCAACACCGCTAATGGCATCTGTGCCAATCACTTGTTGTTGATTGCTGAGGAGCAAATCTGCCCAGGTGGAAGTGGCCCTTGGGATGCTGCTATCAGTGGAACTGCATTAAATCATAGTAGCTCCAGGTAGAAACTATGACACTCAACGGTAATTTCTCTCTTGTGTTTTTCTCCTGGACACCACACCTCACATATACAGCCCAGGGGGACAACAGGGGAAAACTCTCCAGGGACATGGATCAGGCACTGCTGACAGGAGCCACAAACATCAGATGTCTGCATGAGTCAGACAAATTACCACAGAGGCACAGAGACAAAACATATTTATTTAGCTGGCTGACACTGCAGGTTTCCTCTTCACTCAGGCTAAAGCTTTGCATACATGTCTAAGATGTTCCCTTTGATTGTTCTCTTCCTTTTCCTGCAGCTTCCTGCCTTAGTGTTTACCTTTGATACTGAGGACTGCCTTCACCAAAGGAGCACCAGTGTGCGCAAGGATGGAGATGTGGTGATTGGGCTTTTCTCATCTCTCTATTTCTATATGTACTACACTGGTACCGTTGCTATAAAACCTATGAAGGGATTCCATATCACACCGTAAATGTCTACTTTATTTCTTTCTTCTTTTTTCCCTGATTTTCAGGATGGATGATGGTTAGGCATCTATGGAGAGATCCATCAGTATTCCCTGTAACGCTATCCTGCTCTGTCCATTAACACTGCACACCAGGACTATGACTCTTTTCCTGCCCCCTTTAACTGTCTGAATGTGGGAAGAGAGTGTTCTCTTTTTGTTTCCTGAACTTCTTGATTTCAGGGCTGCAACCTGAGATGGACACTGCTCTCCACCTCATTCCATGGTCAGTGTACTTCCTCCTACCTCCATCTGTGCAGGGCATTAAGTGATTTGATAAATACGTAATGAAATAATAAACTTCTCAAGTGTCAGAGAATTCTAGCCAATGACTTGTGCTTTTGTGAGGAAAGGAGATGCCATGGAAACAGTGATTGACTGTGTATTTTATAAGGCGCTGGACTCACAGTGGCAGCTGCCCATAGTTGGGAGTAAGGGGTAGGAGTATAAGGAATTTGACCTTTTCCTTCTGTAGATGGGGTCTCTATCTCTCTCATACTCATTATAACATTCAGATGTTTCTGATATTTTTATTCCTAGACACCTTCCTCATGGTTACACAGTTACTGAGGTGGGGTCTCACTATGTTGTATTACATATGATTATCAATGTGCTTTGTACATAAGCTTTGGTTGTTGTAGTTGATGCTACGTGTTTCTTCTCAAATAGTGACAGATCAGGACTTTTGAGTGGCTGCCACAGACAAGCATGCTCTGAGTCTCCTGAAACCTATGAAAGAATTGCTCATGGCTCTTATTGAAGCTTAGAAGGAATTTATTGGATCAGGAGAAAAATCAATAGAGATCCCCCTGTAGTGTGGTTTGCGTGGGAGAAGCAGGATCTGAATGGTGCGTGGACTAATGGAGTTTAGAGTCAGATGAGCGGATGGAGGACACTCCACAGAACATGACTGAGAACACAGGGGAGGATGAGGGAGCCGGCTACACACCCCAGACAGGATTCTAAAGGAAGACAGCCCAGTGTGACCACACATAACCCGATTAGAGTCGGGAATGAGAAACCCACCAGATATCCCGAGTTATGAGACTTTAAATCAATTCAAAGGTGGTGGGTGTGGGTTGCTTCCCTCCCTAGGAGGGGATGAGCGGCCACCTGCTCTTCCGTTTACCTCTGCGGTCCCTGCACACGCTCAGGGAATCTGGCTGCCTTTGCAGTTGGCCCTGTTCTAGACCCAGGCACTGTGATCCCTCTCTATGGTGAGAAGAACGCACTTGCGCTTCCAAAAGCTTTTTCTGCCCTGCCAGGCTGATGTATCCTCTAGGAACAAGATTGTAGGGACCTGACAGAGTTTTTTATTGTCTTTATTTCTTTGATCAATCTTGTATTCTTCCATCTGCTAGTCCGAGCAACCTCACTATAGATCACAAATAATATAATAATCATGTTTAACTCCTATCATCTTGTTTTAAAATACTGTATTGTTTTTATTATCTTTCTATTGTTTTTTTTGTCTTGATTGTTATTTTCTTTTTTGCTGTATAAAATTTAAAAATTGGAAGGAAAAGTAGTTTGGGGAAGAAAAATATTTACAGATAAGATATATATGCATATATATGTATATATAAGGTATATATACATATATGACAGATATATTTGTATATATATACCATATTGCAATAAGTAATTTCAGTGTTTTCAAACATGATAGTGTTTTTGTCTTCATCCTATACTACACTTTTCTTTTGTTTCTTAGGAGAATACTCGTGGAGTATTTCTCCTAAGAATTTCTCATAAGAATTTCTTAGGAGAATACTTAGGAGAATACTTTTTGGTTTTTGTTTGTTTTTTTTTTGTTTTGTTTTGTTTTGGTTTTTTTTTGGTTTTTCTCCAGTACCAGGAATTGAACTCACAACCTTGTGCTTGCCAGGCAGGCGCTGTGCTCCCGAGCTAAATCCCCAGCCCCTTGTCTTCCTTTTGATTCTTTTTGCTTTGCTACCTTGCTGAATATTTATTCCAATGCTGAGAGTCTCCACACAGTGCTGAGTAAACCCAGTGCCAACACAGAAATAATGCATTGGTCATTGTTTCACTGAAAATGCTCGTGAAGTACGGCTTCAAGAAGCTTCATCCCACAACATTCAAAAGCATCCCACTTCATCAATAGTATGCTTACAGTGTTCTGCACATAGTCTTTCAGCAGGGAGTGGATGGAGCAATTGCCTATCACGGATCCCCTGGAAGGAAGGTGAACTTCTGTTCCTGCCCTTCACTCATCTTTCTTGTGACTCCCTGCTACACTCTTTAAGAAAAATCCAGGTTTTGCCTCATATGACTTTCAGTTTTATCTTTAAATGTATCTTTAAATGTTATCAAACACTAATTGTACATGCTTATGGATGCAGTGTTACATGCTGATACATACATTATGAAACAGTTAAATCAAGCACATTGATGTATCCAGCATCCATGGTACCTCTTCACGTGGATGAATGTGGAGAACCATTTTGAGTTTCACTGAATTATAATATTGAAGAAATATGTTTCTTCTAAGCTAATGCATTCAACAAGAGATAGATGCTAGCTAGCATTAATTGCTGTATGCACATCAATAAATATATTGTCTTTTTTCCTTGTAAAAATATAGCATATTAAGAATATCAAATTTTCTAATGAGCTACTTGGAATAATTCTATACTCAAATTTTAGTTTGCATATTTATAGCAAGCTCATGTGAACTTTGTAAAACACACCGTTTCTTTTAGTGTTTTGTATTCAGATTTTATAAATAAATCCCTTGTACAGTAAATTTTCTTTTGTACAGTACTGTGCCCTCAACCCTTGGTCTTCACACTGACCTCTGTTCCAGATTCTTTTTCACTATTTTGGGGCAGACTCTTGCTAAGTCATGACGCTACACAGGATTGGCCTCAATTGATTCCTCAGTGTTCTAGAAAGCTGGAATTACAAGTGCACAACACGTGCCTGGCTTCTAGTTCTGTGTTTTAGAAGCAAACAATTAGGCAAACAATTCAGGCCCCATATATAGTAGAAAATTTTCTTGAGCTCCTCTGGAGCTCCACAGAAAGGGATCTACACTTTCATGTTTACTTTTACCTTTGTCACTTCAGGATACTATACTTTAATTTTAAATATTAAAATATGTCTTTTGTGAATATCCATGTGATGAATTTGAAGCTGCTTCAAAAATTTGTGCATGGTTTCATTATCATACTTAATGTTGTTATTATTTTTTTCCTAAAATTGTTTTACTTTATCACTCTTTTGTGAATAATACCTATTGTATTGATCTTAAATTAGAAACATATTTAGTGATTTCTCTTTTTTTATTTTAAAGACAAAACAATGAAAACATACTAAACACATACACACAAATCAAAATAAAAACAAAAGCAATACAGAATTTAAGACAAAGTGATAGGAAATTAATAATGGTTGTTGTATTACATATTGCTATCTTTAAAGTAGTT
>NW_004955524.1:1806380-1808032 GCF_000276665.1 Chinchilla lanigera | reverse complement strand
TTTTTTTTTTTTTTTTTAAGGATAAAAGGAGGGAAACATTAACAGACATACAACATTTTCAGAGTCCTACACTAGGGAGACAGTACAATGTTTATACATCTGAGTCGTATTTATTTCACTCATGATTATGGTCTCTAGTTGCATCCATTTACCTCTAAAAGGTTCACGTTTATCTTTCTTTGTAGCTGAGTAATACTCCATTGTATAAAAATACCACATCTTCTTTATCCATTCTCAGCTGATGGGCATTTGGGTTGTTTCCATGATTTAACTATAACAAATTGCGCTGCTATAAACATGGGTGCACATATATCACTGTGATATGATGTTTTTAGTTCTTTTGGAAAGATTCGTAAAAGAGCAATAGCTGGGTTGAATGGGACCTCTAATTCTAGTTTACTGGGGAACCTCAAGACTGATTTCCACAGTGGTTGCACCAGTCTACTGCCACCAGCAGTGGAGAAGGGTTCCTTTTCCTCACAGCCACTCCAGCATTTATTATTGGTTCATTTCTTGATGACAGCGATTCTTTCTGGAGTGAGAGGGAATCTCAGGGTTGTTTTCATTTGCATTTCTTGAATGACGAATGATGTTGACCATTTTTGTCATGTATTTGTTGGCCATTTGTGTTTCTTTATCTGAGATGTGTGTGTTCATCTCAGGTGCCCATTGTTGTACTGAGTCTTTGAACTTGGGATCCTGATTCTTTTTTTAATGTTTTATATGTTCTAGACAGAAGTCCTTTGTCTGAGGGACAACTGGCTAAAAGTTTTTCCCATATTATATGTTTTCTTTTTACACTGGTGGTGATTTCCTTAGACGTATGAAGCTTTTCAATAAGATGAGATCCCAGTTGTTGATTCTTTGAAGTATTTCCTGTGCTGTTTGCCTTTTGTTCGTGAACACTCTACATATTCCTATGCCTTCAAGATTTTTAACTATTTGTTCTTCCAGTAGATTTAGTGTTTCTGTTTTAATATTTAGATCTTTAATCCCCTTTCTCTCTACTTTGGTGCATGATGATAGACATGGTCTAGTTTCAGTCTTCAGAATATGGTGAGCCAGTTTTTCCAGCACCATTTATTAAAGAGGCTATCTTTCTTCCAATGAAATTCTTTGGCCCTGTTGCCAAAGACAAAGTGGCTGAGTGTGTATGTGGTTGTGGCTGCAGTGTCCAGTGTCTTCCATTGATCCTCACGTCTGCTTTTTTTGCCAATACCATGATGATTTTATCACAGTAGCTTTGTAGTATAATTTCAATTCAGGGATGGGGATTCCACCTGACTTGTAATTTTTGCCCAGGAATGTTTTTGCTATTCTGGGTCTCTTCTGGTGCCAGATATATTTTGGGAAAGTTTTCTCTCAATCCGTGGGGCATAGTAATGGTATTTTAATTATGATTGCATTGAGTCTGTACAGCAATTTTTGGAGAAAAACCATTTTCACACTGTTGGTTCTACATACCCATCAGCAATGAATATCTTTCCATTTTCTGAGATCTCTTTGATCTCTTTTGACAATACTGTGGTTTTCATTGTGAAAGGTATGATTTCTTTTTTTTTTATTTTAAAAATAAAAGGAGGGAAACATTAACAGACATACAACATTTTACAACATATCACAAGCACAATACAGACAATACAGAGTTACAA
>NW_004955524.1:1795317-1800070 GCF_000276665.1 Chinchilla lanigera | reverse complement strand
TCTATCAGGTGGCCCCAAAGGACACATATTTGGCCCTTGGCATGGTGTCCTTGATGCTTCATTTCCACTGGACCTGGGTGGGCCTGCTCATCACAGAAGGCCACAAGGGTCTTCAGTTTCTTTCAGACGTAAGAGCTGAGATGGACAGGAACAGAGTCTGTGTAGCCTTCATGAGAATGGTCTCAACTGTGGCTCTTTCATATGTCTCACCCATATGGAAGTATGATATCCTGACTGCAGATGCATCATCAGTCAATGTCGTGCTTATTTACTATGATAATGATAATGGAAATGATGTAAATTATTATATAATGCAACACTTAGTGACATGGAAAGTCTGGGTGACAAACTCACAATGGCATGCTGACCTGGCTGGGAGAGATTTCATACTTGACCCATTTCATGGGACTCTTGTTTTCTCACACCACCACAAAGAGATTTCAGATTTCAAAAATTTTGTCCAGGAAGCTACTCCTTTCAAATACCCAGAAGACACTTATCTCGCTATATATTGGTTCAAGAATTTCCATTGTTCATTCTCTGAGTCTGACTGTTCCTTGAAGAACTGTACGCCTAATGCCTCTGTGGCTTGGTTGCCTCCAAATCGATTTGACACAGCCATGAGTGATGAGAGCTACAACATATACAATGCTGTGTACGCTGTGGCCCATGCCCTCCATGCGATGCTTTTGGAAGAAGCACAAGGGCCAGCAATGAGAAATGCACAAGTGAGAATGTTTCCCCCTTGGCAGGTAATGTGTCTTCTTTTGCATGGCAGGCTGTGTTCAAGGTGTATCTCTCAAGTTATTGTATGTGTTTTGCCCAAGCTTATCAGAACCATTTCTACAAAATACAAAACACTGTGTAGCACACTTGTCGTTAAAGAGATAAGTCCTGAGCTGAGTTGAAATGATCCTCAATCAGTGAGGCACTGGCAAGGACAAGAAAACAGGAGGCCAGCTCCTTGCTTCTGTCTGTGGGATGTCAAGGCCCTGCCCACCTAAACACATCCCATGAAGTTCTTAAAGCACAACAGACAAACCTGTCATCACTTACAAAGTTAAATGGTGTTCAACCCGACAGTGCACATAATATAGGAAAGTTTCATTTATGTTGCAAACTCTTGTCATATTGATGAACTCATTTTGTTGGTAGATGCTATGGGAACAGTCAGATGGACAGTGGAACTCGTGGGTTTTAAAGGCTTTAATTCCACAGTTGATCTTTTTCCATAACACAACTGTACACATTATTTAAGTGCACTTGCATAAAGTATACTCGTTTTTCCTGAAATGGACTGTCATTTCTGGAACAGGGTGACCTTTTAGTCCTGAAGCATTCATGGGCTACAAATCAATAGATACCACTGTTAAAATTGCTTTATGTAAATGAGATGAAAGACACTTAGGAACTTTCCCCTGTCCATATTTTCTGTCTCTATCTTGGAGCCATGTTGACAAAGGACGACGTGTCTCTTGTAGCTGCATGACTTTCTGAAGAACACCCAATTTAACAATCCTGTTGGAGATGAAGTTACCTTGAATCACAGCAGAAAACTGGATTCCGAGTATGACATTCTCAATTTCTGGAATTTTCCAGAAGGACTTAGACAAAAGGTTAAACTGGGATCATTTTCTTCACATGCTCTAGATGGTCAAAAAATAACTATATCTGAGGATATGATAGAGTGGACCACAGGAATGACAGAGGTGGGTTGCACATAATCATTATGCACTTTCTTAACCATAAGTAATCTAATACTGTCAAAAAATTGTGCCTCCAGTTTTTCTCATTTAATGACAACATGGGGAAACTGAACAAATCAATTTCAATTTGAAACAACAATTTGTTCACAATCTTTCTGATGAATGGAAAATGAATACATTTTCTTGGTCACGTTTTTATCAGTATATGTTTTGCATTGTGAAATAAATTTGGCATTCAGTGATGTACCTTTGTTTATGTATGTATGGATGGAAATTACGTTTATCTCTCTCACTCTGAAGAAGTAAGTAAAACTCTAAGAAGTTACCACCCTATATTTTTCCTTAGACTCCCCGCTCAGTATGCAGTGACAGTTGCAATCCTGGATTTAGAAAAAGCCCTCAGGAGGGAAAGGCTGCCTGTTGTTTTGATTGCACCCCCTGTGCAGATAATGAGATCACCAACATCACAGGTAGGAGCACATCCTGGGGACACATTCTCACTCTATGTTTTATTCACTACCTCTGTCTGCAAAGTGGAAAGCATCTTGTGAAGGACACTGATCATAAAATTGCTCCTTCACCTATCAAATGATTTCTTACATTGAGTGCTATTGCCACTTTGAAAACACCTATTCTCCTTTCATCTGTACTCAAATTCATTTTGCTTTTATCCACTCTTATTAATGTTCTTTCTCTATTTCTGGGGTATTAACAAGAATGTGCTTATCAATGACCTGTGTCCCTAGTTATATTTATTTGTTATTTTCATAAACAGTATCACCAATCTGGCCCAGAGGGCCTCACAGCTTTAATAGGCCTATTTCAGTCCACAGATTCCCTGGAATAACTGTTATGCACCATTGCACATCGCTATTGATTTATTTTTTATAGTGTCACTGGAAGGATTATTTTCTCAAAAGAAGCCCTTTTTCCTACCACGAAGCATCTAAGTTCTATCTCCATTATGAAGTTTAACAAGCAGTAGGATTTAAAACAACTCTTTACAACCATTGAAACCAGGCCAAGATTGCACTTAAGACAAGGGCCAGGAATACTTCATTTTGCATTGCCTGACATTATTCTTTACACAAAGCAGGTGCTCAAGGAGATTGAGTTTGATTAGAGATAGGAGGACGTCTTTGGAGTAAAACATGTTTATAGCACAGCACAATCTCAAACCCTAGGATTTCATCCCTGTTCTCCTAGAATGCATAGGTGAGTTGGGAGAAAACCTAAGGCATGAATTAGAGTCTGTGCCAAAGAATAGCAAGGAGGATATGCACTCAGAATAAGGGACTGAATAAATAATAATATCTACATTTCAAGAGGGTGTCATGGGCAATTTTACACAGTGGATAGCATTAGTATTATATCAGGATGAAAAAGGGGTGGAATAAGTCCTTCTTGGGATTAACCAGAAGTGCTCACAGTGGCATAGTCACATTATGAAACATGCATCTGTCCTAAAGGCAATGCCATGTTATCAAAGTGTACATAATATGAGGGTGAGGGTTGAAACATATTCTCTAAAATGTACAGAATTCCAATGCTGCAGACTGTTGCACACCATAAGTTCCACTTTGGAAATATTTACATTTAGTATACATCATGACATGTTGGAATCGCCTTCCAAATGAATATGTTCTCATTTGTTTTGTGGCTGGTGTAGGTTTGGATTTTAAAACACAATAATGATTTCAAATGTTTTCTGAAATAAGAGAGAACAACTGAAAGCTACTATAGTATCATGACAAATTTGGCCATTAGTACACATATGTAGAAAACGTTTCCTATGAAAATATAAGGAATTTCACATCAAGCTATGACTTAAAAGCTTTGAAATCATACGAAAATTTAGCAAAACGAAATTAAGAAAAAATTGAAAATCTCCATTGGACCAGTATTTCCATAGTACCATATCTATTAAGAGATGAGAATCCATAGTGCAATATTACACTCCAAATTTTTTTATATTTTTTTATGTTAAAGAGAGTAGTACATGAGAAACAAACCAGCAGAAAAACAGAACAATACCAGTGTAACAATTCGAACATAAACAAATCAAAACAAAATATTCAAAATGATACAGGGTGTTAAGACAAATTAATACAAATCAACAGTGATTGCTACATTGCTTATCGCTATCCTCAAATACATTGCTCAGATTATCAGAACTAAGAATAAAAGGTGCTCAAACTATTAAAGAGAATAAGAAAATAATTCTTCAATAAAACCTTAGAGATTCTGTCACAGACCCATCAGCCTCCTGACACGGACTTGCGTGGACACTGCAGTGAACCCCAAGCCTGGGGCTGGGCTCTTCAAACTCCAGCATACAGACACCCTCTGCGCGCTTCCCCATCCAAATCTATGGCTGACCAGTTGCATATGTCTTCTAACTACAATGTGTGGAGCACAAAGTGACTAGATTTACCAATTAGGAATGGATTTACGGGCACTGAGACAGCGAGTACTCTGGGAGTTGCAGGGCTCGTGGGTTAGAGTCTGTGCTGATTCACACCACCACGATTCCCAGCTGACATGTGCAGAGAGAGCCAGTACTTCCCATCTAATCCCTGAGGTCAGAATGCGTGAACAAGGACCCCGCCGACATTACAAACTGAGTTGCTGTGGTGGCAGAGAGCCCCCGGGAACTCCTCTGGCTGTGGGCTGGGCAAGCAGGCTCTCTGAGCCAGGCAAGCAGACTCTCTGAGCCCCACATGCCCTGTGCCAAGAGAGCAACTACTCCGGAAGCTTCAGGGCCCGTGGATTAAAGATTGTGCTTTGCTTTTGCCCAGACCCCCTAGCGAGTCAAAGACTGGGGAAGTCTAAGACTGCTACCCATCTGGGCTGAATCTGGTTCTTGTATGAGTCCTGAGCTGAGTGGAGACATAGATATAGGTGGTTCACAAACTGTAGACCCTGCAGGTTGTGTCTGAATTGTGCCTGTACCCTAAACTGCCTGGAGACATAGGTCCACTGGACCAGGATTGTCGCACCAGTGCAACCTGTGTCAGGTCATGCACGTACCCTAAACTGCAAGGGGA
>NW_004955524.1:1760448-1766254 GCF_000276665.1 Chinchilla lanigera | reverse complement strand
CAGTACCTTGATCTGAAGGATGCTATGACTGTTGATTGATTGTGTCAAATTGAGAAGTTTAGAAGCTTAACTAAATCCCCTCAGCAGTTCTATGCCCTATGGTGTACAGGACCCAAGAGGGGATGGTTCCTCTGTATCTTACAGTGTAGAATATCCACCTCAGGGCAGCCCACCCCCGATGGTATAAAGGGGAAATGGGAAAGGATTCACTGTCTCCTGTTCTTCAGAGGAACTCCAGTCTTTGCCTTTAGACTGGAGGTTGTCTCCTGGATCCAAGCACAGACTCCTCAGCTTCCAATGTAGCCTTCAGGCTTCAAGCACAGACTCTTCAGCTTCCACCTCGGATATTTTGGTAGACTCTTCAGTTTTCCAGAGCACACCCTTCATTCTTCTGCTGTCGACCCATCAGCCTCCTGACTTGGACATACATGGACACTGCAGTAAACTCCAGATCTTGGACGGAAACCTTCAGTCTCCAGGACGCAGACACCCTTTGCCCTCTTCCTCATCCAAATCTGTTGTTATCTCATCATTTCTTATACATTTGTGTATCTTGTGTTACTTCTGCATCTCTAGTAAAACACTGACTGATACAGATTTTGGTAGTGTAAATGGCTTTAGATAAACACATTAATAATGATGAAGCCATTCTTTAATGGTTGTAGGGCTTCCAGGACTTGGATTTCCAATTTGGTATGACCTAAACACCATGGTCTTTCCTAATTCTGTGGGGAATATTTATAATACTTGGAGAAAACTATTTCAACTAGTACACCTTGTAGAACCATGTAATTATACTAATTCAGCGCTTGTGAGATGTACGGCATGTAGCGACTCTGCATATGAAAGTTTTGAAAATCTTTAGCAGAGGAGGAAACACAGCAACTTTGTATGGTTGCTTTTAACATCTCTGGACAAGTTAATAAAGGAAAACGATAAGCTCAGAACATCCACAGGAAGCCTAAAGCCTTCTGGCTCTGAGAACAAATACATGAAGGAAAATAAAGAGCTCAAAGTTTCAAATTCCCAGCTCCAGACACAATTAAGAAATTTTGAAGATTCAAGTGTGTCCTGAAAGAAATTCTCCTCTCTTTTCGCTGCAAGGCTGAGATTGCAGAAACCCAAACACAGACCCTCATAATTTGATTGACTAGACTACAACATAAGTTTAATGCTCAGCTTCAAGGGTATGCAAAGCAAAGGTGAGGGCACTGAGCAGAAGAGAATAGGATCCTATCAACTAGGATTCAGACATGTGGGAGGGTCTTGATGAAGCTGAGGTTCTGGAGTTTCTGGAAGCTAATGAGACTGTTTTTCCAGAGGAAGAGATTTACTTACCCACAGTGGCAGAGGCATCCCCGCCTCCATCCCCTGCACAGTTAGTCTCTTTTAGTATACCTGGGGAAACAAATCCTGTGCAGAGGAAGCATTATAATGCTGACTCTCCTCAAGACCCACCCTCACCACCCATTTTGGCCTCTAGGCTGTTATGGTTAGTGTCTGCATGTCCCCCCAAATCCTCATGTAGTCATGGGACACGTTTCTAGATCTTTAATTGATCCATAGTACAATTCTGGGTTTATGGATGTGAGTGCCACAACAGCCCCTTGGGCCGGTAGTTCACATAAGTAAGTGAGAGAAAGAGGCTGCTTGCTTCCACTCCTCCCTTTTGCTCTTCCTGCTTTGTTAGCATCTACAACCTTGAAGGACTGCCCTCTGCCATGTGCCACTCTGCCTTGGAGCCAGCCAAGTATGGAGTGAAACCTCCACAAAGTGTGAGCTAGATAAACCTTTCCTTCCTTAATTCTGGTGTCAGGTATTTTGTCTCAGCAATGAGAGAAAAGTAACCAAGACAAGGCCTATAACTGGGCTCCAATCTCAGAAGGCTCCTGAGGGTGAGATCCACAGTGTGATCCATGAAGATGTCTACTATTCTCCCAAAGATCTTCTTGAGTTTTCTAACTCTTATAGACAGGGCCCCAATGAGCAGGTTTGGGAACAGATTTTATGGGTGTGTGATAATCATCCAAAAATCTACACCTGGATCCTGGTGAGTTGTTGACATGGGGCCATTAAGCAAGGATTCTGAACTTAATGCTGCAGCTTGTAGAGCAAGGGAAGTTTTTGTGGTTCATTACCCTGGTTGGCAGAAATATGGATTAAAATATGGCCCTCTGTGAATGAGTCTGAGATGCCTGATAATCTATAGTTTACTGTTGATGAGGTAATACAGAGATGTAGGAAATGGGACGGCTGGAGTGGATCTGTCAGGTTAAACCTATTCCTCCACACTGGGGTGATCCAGAAAATAAACTCTCCTGTAACACCCTGAGAAACAGATGTGTGAGGGGAACAACATCATTCCTGAAGAGCCCTGTCTTGGCTCTTCTCTGTATGCCAGACTTTATGGTGAGGCTGCAGTTACACAATTGGGGGATATAAGACCAGTGGGCTTGGCTGGATCCTAGTGAGGTGGATGTCAACTGATAGCAATTAGTCACCAAAGGCAGCGTCCACGTTCTTACGGTAATGGAAAAAAGAAGCAGAACAATGAGCAGAATATTGTGACATGTATAGAACTATGGAGTTGGCTGATAAACCAGTGTTCTCAAAAGTGAAATAGATGAGAAACCTACAAAACTTTTACTAGATTTGTATAATCCAAAAAATGTAAGAGCAAATAAACAGAAACCTACCTAAAATTGTGGTAACAGGGAATCATGGGCCCTGAACCAGTTCCCAGATATGAGCCAGTTTACAAACCCAGAACCCCTTGAAGGTTGGGCAGACCAAGTCTCCTTGTGGAAGGATCCTGATGCACCAAAAATTTATACTCTTTCTCCCATCCTTTCTCAGAGGGACCTAGGGCCTTTTGCCTGAGTGATTGTACGTTGAGAGAAGGAGAATAGTGAAATATTTCAAAGAGTAATGGACACTGGTTCTGAACTATCACTGGCTCCAGGGGATCCAAAATATCACTGTGGCCTCCCAGTAAGAACTAGGGCCTATGGAGATCAGGTGATCAACGGAGGTTTAGCAAAGGTCCAACTCACAGTGTGTCCAGTAGGTCCTTGAATCCATCCTGTGGTCATTATCCCTGTTCTGGGTTGCATAATGGGGATAGATATCCTTAGTACTTGGCTAAATCTCTACGCTGGTTCCCTAACCTGTAGTGTGAGGGTCATTATGCTTGGAAAGGCCAAGCACAAGCCATTAGAGTTACTCTTAACTGGTAAAATAGGAAACAAAAACACTATCCCATTTCTGGAGGGATTACAGAGATTAGTGCCACCATCAAGGACTTGAAGGAGGCAGGGGTGGTTGTTCCAATCACATCTCCACTTAACTCTCCCACCTGGCCTGTGCTGTACACATATTACACACGTGGGTCCTGGGGAATGACAGGAGATTTCTATAAACTGAATCAAGCGTTGACTCTGATTGCAGCTGCTGTACCAGATGTGGGTTCCTTGCTTGAGAAGATGAACACATCTTTTTGTGTGTGGTTTGCAGCTATTGATTTGGGAAATGCCTTTTTCTTCATACCTTTCCATAAAGACGAGTAGAAACAACTTGCTTTCAGATGCTAACAAGGCCAGCAATATGCAACTTAGTTTTTAGGGATCTTGACCACCTTCTAGTCCTACAAGTTATCACACTGGCCTGCCACATTGATTATGTTATGCTTATTGGGCCAGGTGAGGACGAGGGAACAGCCACTCTGGATTGCAGCCAAAAAATGGGAAATAAAACCTTCACAAATTCAAGGTCCTTCTACCTCAGTGGCATTTCTAGAAGTACAGTGTTTGGGGCCTCTAGAGAGATTCCTTCTAAGGCAAAAGATATATTGTTCCATCAGGCTTCCCACACAATGAAAAAGAAAAATAGGCATAACACCCAGGGGCCTATTTGGATTTTAGAAGCAACACATTCTCACTTAAGTGCCTTGCACTGGCCCATTTACCAAGTGTCTTGGAAAGTTGCTAGTTTTGAGTGGGGCCCAGAATAAGAAAAACTTCTGCAACAGGTGAGGCTAGTGTGCAGGCTTCTCAGCCACTGGGGCCCTATACTCCAGCATATCCAACAGTATTTGCAATGTAGTGGCAGGTAGAGATGCTGTTTGGAGTCTGTGGGAGGGCCACTTTGGTGAATTCCAGTGGAGGCCATTAGGATTTTGGAGCAAGGCTCTGCCATCATCTGCAGACAACTACTTTTACTTTGAAAAAGTCTCTTAGCCTGCTACTGGTCCTGAGTAAAAACTGAACACTTGAGCATGGGACACCAGGTCACCATGTGACCTGAGTTGCCTATCATGATCTGGGTATTATCTGATCCATTGAGCAATAAGGATGAATATGCACAGAAACAGTCTATTATTCAATGAAAAATGGTATATTTGTAATCAATCCAGGGCAGGTCCAGAGGGTAGAAGTAAATTACATGAGGACATTGCCATTATACCTATGGTTCCTGTGCATGCTAGATGGTCTTCTTCTTCCCAGCATGCACTTATGGCCTGGTAGGTATACCATAGGATCAGCTCACAGAAGAGAAGATTAGGACCTGGTTTACAGATGGCTCTGGTCATATGCAGGCAGCTCTTGCAAGTGGACAGTTGCAGAATAATAGCCCTTTTCTGAGACATCCATGAATGTCAGTGCTGAAGGGAAATGATCACAGTGGGCAGAACTTCAAGCAGTGTACCTGGCAGTTTGCCTGGAAGGAAAAATGGCCAAATGTGTGGCTGTATATTGATTCATGGGCTGTAGCCAGTGGTCTGCCAGATGGTCAAGAACTTGGAAGGAACATAACTAGAAAATTAGTGACACAGATATTTGGGGAAGTGGTATAAGGAGAGACCAGAGAGTATAAAAATATTTATTTCCCATGTAAACACTTACCAAAAGGTCACCTCAGCAGAAGAGAAATTTAGCAGGTGGACAAGATGACCCACTCTCTGAGTAGTGGCCAACCTCCTTCTCAACCACCCCTGTCATTGCTTAATGGCTCCATGAACAAAGTGGCCATGGCTGCAGGAATGTAGATTTTTGTGGGCCAGCCACATGGAAATGCTGCATCAGCTGCTTGGGGACTCCGGACCCAGTGGCTCAAGTTCTGCCAGCACTGAAGGTCTCAGTACATGTTTGAGCCCCACACTCTCCATCAGCTGCCTGAGAACCCACACTCAGTGGCCCCCATTACAGAGCCGTCAAGGTAATGTCTGAGCCCCCTGAGATCCAGGTACACTCCATTGGCTGCCTGGAAATACTACACCAGGTGGCCCGCCTACTGCCACTATAAAGGGACAAGTCTGAAACAAAGAAAAACTAGGGATGCTAGTGTCCTTCAGGGACCTGCTTGGGAATGGTGAGGCTCAGTGCTCCACCTCTGGCATTGAAAAGGACAACATGGAGACAAATGCCATCTCAGAACTCAACCTCAGCCAGAACAAGTCCAGGAGACATTGACAAGGGATAATTTGGAAGTCATACACCTGAAATCTCGGAAATGATCTCACCTAAAAAATGAAGTGACAACAATAATGAAAGAATTGGTCAATACTCTAAAAAAGACCTTTTTATTTTAAAAATAAAAGGAAGAAAACATTAACAGACAGACAACATTTTACACAATATCAAAAGAACAGTACAGACAATACGGAGTTACAAACAAAGTGGTAGGGAATTAACAATGCTTGTTGTATGACATATTGATATCTTCAAAGTGTTTTCTCATGAAAACAGACAGAGACATGCAATACTGATCAACCAAGGACTCATTGGCAGTTTCTTTCAGCAAAGAAATA
>NW_004955524.1:1748830-1756208 GCF_000276665.1 Chinchilla lanigera | reverse complement strand
TCTCAACCCTTTGCAGCCTCAAAACTGCAAAGGTGAAAGACTTTGCTTTGAGGAGAAAGCTGCAGAGCACCATGTTCCAGAATGGCAGCAGCCACATCAGGTTCCAGAATGGCAGCAGCATAGAGATTTTGTTCCTCAGAAGTGAATTCAGAGTGTGTAGTGATGCAGGCACTTGATCCCTAAAGCCAAGGGAGAGGAAAACTTGGCTACTGCTGCAGGTGGCAACAGACTTGGCATCATCCACGTGGCACTGGTTTTCATCACATGCAGAATGTAGGACTTCTCAGGTTAAGAAGGCTATCCAATATATTTCCAAAGGTCTGGGAGGCCAGGCAGTGTGCCCCTGAGAGGGCAGTGTGTGAAGCTGTGAGTGTGAAGTGAAAGGTACACTGGAGAGCACAGAAGTTCGGAAAAGCCAGAAATGTGTTTGTCTAAGGAAAGCTTCAACGAGGGAGCCAAGTGAGCCTAAGAGAGAAGCCCTAGGGGTTCCGACCACAGGAAGTGCTTAGGAGTAGAGTCACACAAGCATTTTAGAGCTCACAATTTACTACATGTTTCTTCAGATGTTCCACATGGAACTACAGGACATAAGGTTTGCCCTGCTGGATGTTGGACTTGCTTTGGTCCCACTGCTCTGTATCCCCCTGTTTGTACCTTTTGGAATGGTAATGTTTATCTTGTGCCACTGAATGGTGGCAATGTTCCACTTTTCATTTGGACAAGGGCTCACAGCTAAGAGTTTGTCTTAGATCTCAGAGGAGACTTGGGACTTACACTTTTCAGCAATGTTGAAACTGTTAGGACTCTGGCAACACTTAGAGATGGCCTAAAATGTCTTTTGCATAAAGGGATGTACATGAATCTTTGGGCAACCAGGGGTGGAAGAATGTTGTGGTGTTTGTCTGGATGTTCCCTCAAAGCCTCAGGCAGTCATTGGGAAGCTTCTAGAGTTTATGATTGATTCATATGATTGGTCCAATGCTGGGATTCTGGGGGTGAGATCTCCACCCACCCTGAGGTGGGTACATTACATACAGTATAAGGAATGGAAAGAGGCTTGCTCTCCCCACCTAATCCTCCCTTTTTGCTCTTGCTGCTTTTGCTGTCTTCCACCACCATGAACTGTTGCCCTTGGCCATGTGCCACTCTGCCTTTGAGCCACCTGATTGTAGACTGACTCTTCCACAAACTGTAAGCTACATAAACCTTTCCTTCCGTGATTCTGGGCATCACATATTTGTCTCAGCTTTGAAAGAAAAGGAACCAAGACAGACTGGTTCAACAGCATGAAAGGAAATAATTTTACCTCTTTTCAGACTATATTTTGAGAAGCAGTGTGTATTGTCATGCTCCTATATAACCCACACTAGAGAGGCTGAGGCAGAAAAGCTCTTCAAGAAAGGAGTTAGAGGCCAGCCTTGGGAGCATAATGACTGTTTCTGCCTTCAGAAGTAAAAAAATGTGTAGCAAGAAAACCACATCTTCTCATTGAAATATTATGTGTTATATGAAAAAGCCTTGTTTCATTACAGAAAATTTTGTTTATTGCATACCACATACAATGTCCAGGTTAATACACATAAATGCCTTCCATTTAAAACAGATAAAATAATTTTTAAACCAATAGATTATTATTTGGTCACTATTGTTTGGGGGGGGGTTTTTTGGTACTGCAATCAAACTCAGGACCTTGTATATTCGGCCATTATGAAATTGTGGAGAAATTGTATGTTTGTTCTGTCTTCAATTTCTTTGAAACTCTGAAGATTTTACATCTTGATCCTAACTTTCTTTTGAGTAGCTACTTTACAAAGTTGAATGAAGGTATGAGGTCAGTGTATTTTATTTTGGAAAATATGTTTTCATTAAATCTTATACACTTTGGTTTGGAAAGTTTAGCTGTACAATATTAATCATTTCTTCTCCACCTTTAACACATCACCTATTATTTACATGTCAGAGTTTATAAGCCAATATTGATTGCTCTATGATACATAAAATCCATGTCCACACTGAGGCTCACTCTTGTGTTGAAAATACTTTAGGGTGTGCCAAACACAAAATGACATGTGTTGAACAGATATATTACTCACAATACTCTTCTTGTCCTGACAGTTAACTGAGCTCAGGGCTGTAAATGTTGCTTGTGTTTCTCTGTTTTTCAGAATTTTGCATAATGGGAAATGTAGAGGCCATTTCCAGGTTTGATTCTCTGTTTTAGAATGAAGGGGAAAAAAGAAATGTACCACAGCGCTCATGTCCTCACAAAAGCCTAAATACTGGAGATACTCAGGTTTCCAGGAGTAGAAATGAATTATGACAATATATTAAACCATGGAAAGAAGATACTTGGAGAAATGAGGATGTCAGAAAATAGGCAGAATTATGTCCCTCAGAAATGCATTGTGTTTCTGCTCACAACTTGAGTCACTAATTTGGGTTTCCTGGCTGTAGTGTAGTTATGTGTAGCCCCAGCAATGCTGAGTAGGTTTGCCTGTGAGTGCCAGCACATGTGACTGTTACAAAGAAAACACAGCTCTACAGAGGAAGTTCTGTGGCTGCAACTCTTGATCATGGGCCTGTCATGTGACAAGTCCCAATTTTCCACTTTGGAAGGCACTGTGCCTGCAGTTTCTTGTGTGAGCTTGGGGTTCTTCAAGCTATTTCAATAGAAACTTAACATTAAATCATCTAGTGAAATCCATTAGCAACACCGCTAATGGCATCTGTGCCAATCACTTGTTGTTGATTGCTGAGGAGCAAATCTGCCCAGGTGGAAGTGGCCCTTGGGATGCTGCTATCAGTGGAACTGCATTAAATCATAGTAGCTCCAGGTAGAAACTATGACACTCAACGGTAATTTCCCCCTTGTGTTTTTCTCCTGGACACCACACCTCACACATACAGCCCAGGGGGACAACAGGGGAAAACTCTCCAGGGACATGGATCAGGCACTGCTGACAGGAGCCACAAACATCAGATGTCTGCATGAGTCAGACAAATTGCCACAGAGGCACAGAGACAAAACATATTTATTTAGCTGGCTGACACTGCAGGTTTCCTCTTCACTCAGGCTAAAGCTTTGCATACATGTCTAAGATGTTCCCTTTGATTGTTCTCTTCCTTTTCCTGCAGCTTCCTGCCTTAGTGTTTACCTTTGATACTGAGGACTGCCTTCACCAAAGGAGCACCAGTGTGCGCAAGGATGGAGATGTGGTGATTGGGCTTTTCTCATCTCTCTATTTTTATATGTACTACACTGGTACCGTTGCTATAAAACCTATGAAGGGATTCCATATCACACCGTAAGTGTCTACTTCATTTCTTTCTTCTTTTTTCCCTGATTTTCAGGATGGATGGTGGCTAGGCATCTATGGAGAGATCCATCAATATTCTCTGTAACGCTATCCTGCTCTGTCCATTAACACTGCACACCAGGACTGTGATTCTCTTCCTGTCCCCTTTAACTGTCTGAATGTGGGAGGAGAGTGTTCTCTTTTTGTTTTTTGAGCTTCTTGATTTCAGGGCTGCAACCTGAGATAGACACCGCTCTCCACCTCATTCCATGGTCAGTGCACTTCCTCCTGCCTCCATTCTGTGCAGGGCATTAAGTGATGTTCTGTAGCAAAATAATCCAGGCTCTTGGGATGGACTGAAATGAATACTACGTGGCTATTTCTAAATGTCCCCTTATACAACTGAGGGTCTGCTAATGGTTTTTTACTATCAATAAAATTCCTTATATTAGTACTGATTATCCTCTGCTATTTCTTCCCCTCTTGCTTGAAGGCACTTCCTAGTGCTGATATCCAGTTAGTACTTCAGCTAAATTCTAGGTCAACATCTCATACCCAGAATGTTCCCTGACACCTGGAGTGGCAGGTAGGGCCGGGAATAAGGATGAGTCAACTCTGAGATTTTCCCCACCAGCGTGATTCTTTTGCACTTGGGCACAGGTATATTTTGTTTTCAGCTGCTATCAAATTAGTTCTGTTTTCATCGCTAAATATGTAATGAAGTAATAAACTTTTCAAGTGTCAGAGAATTCTAGCCAATGACTTGTGCTTTTGTGAGGAAAAGAGATGCCATGGAAAAAGTGATTGACTGTGTATTTTATAAGACGCTGGACTCACAGTGGCAGCTGCCCATATTTGGGAGTAAGGGGTAGGAGTATAAGGAATTTGACCTTTTCCTTCTGTAGATGGGGTCTCTATCTATCTCATACTCATTATAACATTCAGATGTTTCCGATACTTTTATTCCTAGACACCTTCCCCAGGGTTACACAGTTACTGAGATGGGGTCTCTTTATGTTGTGTTAGATCAGATTATTACTGTGCTTTATATATAAGCTTTGATTGTTGTTGTTGATGCTATGTTTCTTCTCAAATAGTGACAGATCAGGACTTTTGAGTGGCTGACACAGACAAGCATGCTCTGAGTCTCCTGAAACCTATGAAAGGACTGCTCACAGCTCTTATTGAAGCTTAGAAGGAATTTATTGGATCAGGAGAAAAATCAATAGAGATCCCACAGAAGTGTGGTTTGCGTGGGAGAAGCAGGATCTGAACGGTGCATGGACTAATGGAAGTTTAGAGTCAAATGAGCGGATGGAGGACACTGCACAGAACATGACTAAGAACACAGGGGAGGATGAGGGAGCCAGATACACCCCCCAGACAGGATTCTAACGGAAGACAGCCCAGTGTGACCACACATAACCCGATTAGAGTGGGGAATGAGAAACCGGCCAGATATCCCGAGTTATGAGACTTTAAATCAATTCAGAGGTGGTGGGTGCGGGTTGCTTCCCTCCCTAGGAGAGATGAGCGGCCACCTTCTCTTCCGTTTACCTCTGTGGTCCCTGCACACGTTCAGGGAATCTGGCTGCCTTTGCAGTTGGCCCTGTTCTAGAGCCAGGCACTGTGATCCCTCTCTATGGTCAAAGGAACTCACTTGCACTTCCAAAAGTTTTTCTGCCCAGGCAGCCTGATGTATCCTCTAGGAACAAGATTTTAGGGACTCGAGAGAGTCTTTTTATTGTCTTTATTTGTTGGATCAATCTTACATTCTTACCTCTGCTATGCTGAGCAACCTCACTATAGATAACATATAATATAATAACCCTATTTAACTCCTATCATCTTGTTTTCAAATCCTGTATTTTTATTATCTTTCTGTTGCTTTTTTTTTCTTTTAAATTTTATTATTTTGAAGTGATTATGGACTCAAGAAAGTTGCAAAAACAAGCATACAAAGAGATCTAGTTTATCCTTCACCCAGCTTCTCCCAGTAGAACCATCTTACACCACTATAGTACAATAGCAAAACCAGGGAACTGGCATTAGTACAATGCTACTAATTAGACTACAAGCTTTATTCAGATTCCACCAGTTCGTGCATGCCTCCATCTGTGTGTGTGTGTGTGTGTGTGTGTGTGTGTGTGTGTGTTTCTACACAATAGTATCATATATAAATTTGTGAAACCATCATTACAATCAAACACAGAGCTATTCCAACATCACAAGGGTATTCTTTGTAAAAACACATTCTTAAACCTTTTATGACAGTTAATAAACAACCATAATTACTTAATGTCATACAGATGCAGTTATTTCTCAGATTTCCTCAATTTTTGGTTCTTGTGTGGCTCAGAACTTGAGCCTATAACAAAGATTCTCATTATTGAACTTTGTTCTCAGTGAGGGCAAATGGGTCATCACTGCTATCCTCAGTCTTTTCTTGCTTTTTTTTTTTCCCATTTGAGTCAATTTTCCAAAATAAACCCTATACCTCTTAGCAGCCACTCTTCATTATATTCTGCTCTCATCCCTTGAAACCGCTGATATACTTACTATCTCTGCTCTGGTGTCAATATCGGTGCCCTCCCCAAACTCATATAGATTCGTGCCCTTATAGAAGAGATTGAACGGAGTTAGGCACAGTGAAATATGCCTATAGTCTCAGTACCAAAAAGTCCAGGCAGGGCTGGGAGCTCACGGCCAGCCTGGGCTAGAGAGTGAGACCCTAACTGGGTGGAGTGTGAGACTGAAGGAATCTGCCTCACTCCTTCTACCACACAACATGCAAGGAGACCTCTTCTGAAGCAGAGAACAGGCCTTTTCCAGTCGCTGAACCTCCCTGGGCCATGATCTTGGACTTCCTGGCCTTTAGAATACATTTCTGTTTTGTATAACTCACCCACTCTGTAGCAACTTGAACAGACAAAGACAATGTCTGTGGATTTGCTTATTCTGTATATTTCAAATAGTGGAATTATGCAAAGAGTGTGCTAACTTGGAGCATTTAGCATGTTTTCTATCCATGTAGTATTACGTATCATCGCTTCATTCTTTGTTAAACCTGAATAGTATGCAATTATATGGAAATACCACATTTTAAAAATTTATTCATCAGTTGAGGGACTTGAATGGTTACCACTGGTTGGTAGATTATTGTAGATAATGTTGCTTTGAGCATTCCTGTACAAGTT
This sequence comes from Chinchilla lanigera, assembly GCF_000276665.1. NCBI lineage: Eukaryota > Metazoa > Chordata > Mammalia > Rodentia > Chinchillidae > Chinchilla > Chinchilla lanigera. The sequence continues at coordinate 1,749,715 of NW_004955524.1, read as the reverse complement.
TTGCTGTGGACATATGTTTTTATTGCTCTTGAGGATACATGTAGGGGTGGAATTGCTGGGCATTACTGAAAGCTGTTAAGTTTTCCTGAAGCATTTTTTGTCTCCCAAATATATTTCTATGGGCATGTACAGTCAACCTCCTTCACCAGGCATGGTGATGCACACTTGTAATCCCAGCACTCAGGAGGCTGAAGCAGGAGAATTGTTCCAAGTTCCAGACCAGTCTGGGATACAAAGTGAGTTCAAGGCCAGTCTGAACTGCATAGCGAGACCCTGTCTCAAAAAGACAAAGAAAACAAAGCAAACCAAAAAACGTCCTTTGCTTGAAAGTCACTTGAAATATTTTAATTTATGTGGTTATACCATAACTACATACACACTTCCATGCGATTTTACAAGCCAGCTTTGTCATCACGCTCCGAGGGAGGTGAAACTGGATCCTTTCTAGAGAGCAAATTGCTCCTTACTTGCTTGAGGCCTTTTCAGTAGCTGCTCGCCCAACATTATGATGCCCCAGCACGTTCAGAATTCTCTGTTCTCTGAGCACTTGCCCAGCACTATCTCACTTGTCCCTTCAAAAAAGGCTGTGGGCAGCCGGCACAGGGAGTGGTGACAGGGCCCAGCGGACACCTGCATTTCCCCCAAGCTTGGCTGAGGCTTCTGCTTTCGAACTAAGCTTCAAAGTCTTCATTTCCTCCCTGCTTCCTCCTTGAAAAACATCAATTTTTGGGTCTTACATCTTACCAACCATCACCTCTCGTGGTTACAGACTTACTCATGTATTTACTTATTTATTTATATTTTGTTTCATTTTATTTTAAAAATAAAAGGAGGGTGCTGGGGATTTAGCTCAGCGGCAAAGCACCTGCCTGGCAAGCGCAAGGT
>NW_004955524.1:1746866-1748730 GCF_000276665.1 Chinchilla lanigera | reverse complement strand
GAGATCTGTGAACCATTTTCACTTCAGTTTGGTGCATGGTGATAGGCTTGGGTCTATTTTCAGTCTTTGGCAGGTAGCAAGCCAATTTTTCCAGCACCATTTATTAAAGAGGCTATCGTTCTTCCACTGAGTTTGATTAGCCCCTTTATCAAATATGAGGTTGCTGAGTGTGTTTTTGGTTGTGGCTATTTCTTCCAGTTTGTTCCATTGATCCTCGGGCCTGTTTTTTAGCCAGTACCAGGTTGATTTTATGACCGTAGCTTTATAGTATAATTTGAGGTCAGGGATTGTGATTTCCCCTGACTTGTCCTTGCTGCCCAGGATTGCTTTTGCTATTCTGGATCTCTTCTGGTTCCAGATGAATTGAAGGCATATTTTCTCGAGATCTGTGAGGTATGCTAATGGTAGTTGAATGAAGACTTTTGTATTAAAAAATAGAAGGGTATAGAATAACTACTGAAACTGTCAATGAACAACATAGGAAAGAACTAGAATGCCTGAAGCAGGTTCAAAGAGATACCGGAAAATCAAAACTTCCATCAAAAGCTGGCAGAGCCGCTTGAATAAAGCTGAAGATAGACTTTAAGTATTGAAGACAGCATTGCAGCTAATGATTAAAAAAGGAAGATTTCTTAAAAATAACAAGGAACCAGGAAATGATTCAACAGCTGCAAGAAGATGCAAAGAAAAAGAATGCAAGACTAATAGGTGTCAACAAAACAGCAGGGAAACAACACAAATGACACAAAAAGAATATTTGCAAAAGTAATAGCGGAAAATTTCCCATGCGTGGAAAGGGAATCTGACATCCAGGTGAGTGAGGCATACACAACTCCAACTACCATCACCAAACTAAGTCTACACCCAGATATATAATGATCAAGATCCCAGGAATCCAACAACAGAACAAAATGTTCAAAGTTGTTAGAGAAAAGAAACAGATCACCTACAAAGAAAACCCATTAGAATCATGGCAGATTCCTCAACACAAACCATCAAGTCAAGAGGAGCTTGGAGTGAAGTATTCCAGGTCCTGAAACCAAATGTCATCCAACCCAGATCGATGTATCCTGCAAAACTATCCTTTAAATTTAATGGAGTAATAAAATATTTCTATGCTAAAGAACAACCGAAGAACTTCATGAGCATGAAAGCAACCTTACAAAGAGTACTAAAAGGGATATTCTAGGAAGAGACAAAAATGACCACAATTTCAGGAATAGCAATAGAAAGGAACCTCCAAACAGAGAAAGCAGTTACACAGAAGGTAAAATAGTAGGGAAGACAACAATATGCAATATAACAACCATTGGTGAATTCTTACCATCTTGTTTAGTGACGCTCTGTATCATTTCTATCTTTTAAAATTATTTTTATTCTCTTCAGTGGTTTTCATGAAGTCTTCATTCTTACACCTGATAATCTGAGCAAATTTGTCAAAGATAACAATTTGTAATATAACAACCACTATTAATTACTGTTGTTTTGTTTTGAAAAACTACATCATTTTTGTTGTTTTTCCTTTGTTTTGTTTTGGTCTTCATTGTTGTCATTTTGTTGTTGTTTTTTAAATTCTTTTTAAAATCAACAAAAGCAAAGTAATATGTCACTTGTGTAAGTCCACTTGGTTATTTTGGTGTACATGGGTAATAAAAATCCATTTTAAACACTGTACATCTTAGTTTAATTTTTTCCTGCATATATAGATTTTCAAAGCTGCATGATTTCCTTAAAAATTTATCTTCTTGGAACATATGTAGACTGAGAGGTCCATAATGAGTTTTCTTAGTATGCTTGGTGGTTATATCCCATTGACCTTTAAAGCCAAAGTGGAAAGAACACATATTTTTCCATCATGTTTAAA
>NW_004955524.1:1712913-1726752 GCF_000276665.1 Chinchilla lanigera | reverse complement strand
TTTCAGGCATATGTTTACCAAGTTCTCCTATGTTGATGTCTCCTGGACTTGTTCTGATTGGGGTGGAGTTCTGGGATTGTGTTTTAGTCTTTCATATTGAAATGTTTGCTACCAGATGCAGAAAGCTATTTCCCTCCTCAGTAGCTCCTCAAGCAAGAGCAGTAGTGTCCTTACTTTTCCTGTTGTTCAGGTATGCCCCTGGGTGACCTCTGAGTAGCACTACTTAGTCCTGGGGTTTTCTGGCAGTTTTTGATTTGTATCTAGTTATCCTCATTCTCAGACACAGGCACTTGTTTCAGTTGATGGCCAACCATCTGATCCAGCATCCCCTTGTAGTTTAGGGCACATGCATGACCTGACTCAGGTTGCACTGGTTGGACAATCCCAGTCCAGTGGACCTATGTCCCCAGGCAGTTTAGGGTACAGGCATAATTCAGACACAATCTGCAGGGTCTACAGTTTGTGAACCACCTGAATCTAGGTCTCAAGTCAGTTCAGGACACATACAGGAACCAGATGCAGCCCAGACGGGTAGCAGTCACAGACTTCTCCAGCCTTCGACTCCTAGGGCGTCTGGGAAAAGGCAAAACATGGCCTTGATCCACAGGTCTGGCAGCTCCTGGAGCACTCTCTCACTCGGCACAGGGTGCGCTGGGGCTGGGAGAGAATGCACAGCCTGCCCCCAGCCAGAGAAGTCCCTGGGGCTTCTGAGTGAGGACCTCCTCTCTGCCGTGGGTGCAGGGAGGGCAGAGACTCAGTCTTTAATGTTGGTTGGGTCCTGGTTTGCGCGCTCTGCCCTCAGGGAGTAGAATATGGGAAATATCTGGCTCTCTCTGCACGTTGCAGCTGGGAACCTTGGCGGTGTGGGCCAAGCAGAGACTCATACCCATAAGTCCAGCAGCTCCCGGAGCACTCGCTCTCTTGGGGCAGTCTATGTCTCTTTAGATGTGCTAAGCAATTCTTCCATTACTGTTGTCATTTCTTTTTTTAACTCAGAGATTATTTCTAATGATGTCTTCTATGGCCTGATGGAGTTCTTCCTTTACTTTAGCTGCTAGCATTTCAGATATTTCAGGTGTACGACTTCCAAGCTCTTCTGTGTCGATATCTCCTGGAATTCTCCTCATTGGGGTAGAGGTCTGTAATTGCAGTTTGCTCCCTCATTTTGTCATTTTCAGAGATCCAGAGGTTCCCTGCAGCTCAGCCTCACTACCAGGTTGATGCTGGAGTGGCAGGGCAAGGACCCAAAGGTCCCTGCTTCTCAGTGTGGCTCCCTACATGGTGCATGTGGGTGGGGTGTGATCTCCAATGCTCCCACAGCTGTCCAGGTCTCAGCTTGGCTCCCACTCAGGGGTTCCCCAAGCTGTCTGGTTTTCCCCTGTGTTTCATCGGGGATGTAATAGTGGGTGGGTCATGGTCACCAAGACTCCAGACACTGCCTGGGACCCAACCCATTTCCCACTCCAGGGGGGTTGGGTGAACATGCAATCACTGAGGCTGCTGAAGCTGTCTGAAGTTCAGCCAGCTACCCTGAGGGTGTGGAGTGGGAGCAGTTAGTAGCACCCAAGGCCCCTGAAGTTGTCTGGAGCTCCACGTGGTTCTCAAGCTGGTAGTGCAGGGGCGGGGCTGGCTTACAGGCTTTTCCAAAGCTGTCCAAGGTTCAGCTGAGCTCCAACAGGGGCAGAGGTGCAAGAAGTGGCCTCCCAGGCCCCTGACCCTGTCTGGGACTCTGCCTGGCCCCCAAGCTCACATGGGAGGGTTGGCAGCAGCTCAGGCATATTCCCAAAGTCTTCCAACTCAGCTCCAATGGAGGGGTGGAAGGGAGGGAAATTTTCTGCTATTCCTCTGCAAATAGTCTCTCATATCATATGTGTTGTCTCCCACTGTTTCTTTGACGCTTATGAGTCTTACATTTTGGGTACTGGAGACAGAACTCTGAGCCTCACCCTGCCCAGGAAGCTCATGGAAGGTCCTTAGGTCCCTAGTTTTCCATGGTGTCAGACTTACCCCACAATGGCAGGAGAGGGTGGGCCACCCGTTCCAGGGACCCCAGACAGTTGACAGAGTATACCGATATCCTGCAGGGCTCAGCTCTGAAACATGATGGTGGTGAAGCATGGGCCACCTTGTCCAGGGTCCCCAGGCAGTTGATGCAGTGTACCTATCTCTTCCATGGCTCAGTTGCAAACCACTAAGAAGGCAGAACATGGGCCACCAGGTCTGGGGTCTTCAAGCATTTTATTGAGTGCACACAGGGGTCAGTGGTGTACCATAATGGTGGCAGAACACCTAATTACTATTCTTTCTATTGATATTTTAGCTTAGTTCTTATATCCAATTTTTTTCTAAATTTTAAACTTAGTTCTTCTCCTTCTTTTGATATGAAACCTTATGTTTGTGCTCATAAACTTTTTTATTCATTTGTCCAGAAACACAATGCTTACATCCTTCCCTCAGAGAAGGCTTGTTCTTCATTCTTTTCCCTTTTTGTCCAGATCTCTGGAGATCCCTGCTACTACTTCCTTTTTCAATGGTCCTACACTCTGGTTGCCTTGAAAGTGACTATAGTGACTATTAATTTTTACATTGTCTGGTTTATTCAATGTTGGAAATTAATGAGGTGTGTGTGTGTGTGTGTGTGCAAGTGTGCTATTTAGCAAAAAAGAGTTTTAAATTTTCCTGCACATCTAATGAGCTACTGGATCAGAAAGTCCATCCCTTATCAAAATATGTCTCTTCTGGATATTCCTTTAACTGTGTATATTTAAAAGTGTACTTACTTGTTGCAGATAAAATCTAAGTTATATTAATAGGGCAGCACTCTTTTCAAGATACAGAGGTTTAGATTTATAAATTTTGTCTGTGATCCATACATGTAAAATTAATCCTACTTCACATATACAATTTGTTCATAGATATTTAATGATGGAGAATGGTTATTGTTCTGTCACAAGAGGGTTTAGGTCACATCCTAATGGTAACATCTCTGTTTAACAAATGATATGATACTACTATATTATATTTTTAATCACTAATGTTCTTTGTCTTTTATTCTGCTTTTTTCCTGGAGATGTATTCTTAAAGGAGAGTTCACGATGACAAGCCTGGGTCTTCCCACATATTTTAAAATTTTAATGGAGCAGGTGTTACAAAACCAGAATCTAAGTCTTATTCTACTGATTCCCAAGTGTTGAATGAAAATATGAATATGGTTCCCCTTCTTTGCTTTCCCTGCAAATGCAGATTATCTGGAAATAATTTAAAGTATATGATAAAGACAATCTTACATTTTTAGTTCTTCCTTTGATCTAATATGTACTTAGCATATTTGAAGGCCACATTAAACAAGGTTTTCAAGCAACTGTTGCATTCCTCCATTTTCATTTATTTTTTATATTCCTTTAGCCAGGTTTTTAGGCAACAGTTTTATTTTTCAATTTCCATTTTTTTTATTTTAAGAAATAGAAGAAGGAAAACATTTTGACAGACATCCATTTACAAAATAGCAGAAGAACAGTAAAAAAAAAAAAGAGTTACAAAGTTGTAGGAAATCGGCAGTGGTTGTTGTATTAGTTATTGATATCTTCAAAGTGGCTTCTCAAGAAAACAAATAGAGACATACAAAACTGATCAAAAAAGTAATCATTAACTGTTCCATATTCATAAGTGAAATAAATCAGACCTGCATGTGTAAGAATCATATTGTCTCACTAGTGTAAGACCTAGAAGAGTGAATAAAAAGTAGGAGGTATGACAGACATTGTGAAATGAAAGAAAAATGCTCAAAAGTGAAGGGCAACTGAGGTGTAGGAAAAGGAGAAGGGAAAGAAGGGGGAATTATGTAAATATGTATATACAGGATAGCTAACATTGTTGTACTACTGTTATCTATTGCTCTACAGAAAGGAACAGTTAATGATCATTTTCTACTTTTTGATGTAACATTTCACTAATCTTTTGAACCTTACGGTGAATAGGAACTTCCTGGGGGTCTTAGTGAAACAGTGGAATTGCTGAGATCACACTGACTTTTCTCATTTAGTAAATATGAAGCGGGTATTCACCAAGGAATCTTCACCAGCAGTTGTTAGTGGGAAAATTCCTCTAACAAATTATGGAGTGTAGTTCAACCAAATACATGGAGTAAAATCAAATTAAAAAGAACAAATAAATTTTTTGTTGTGTGGTTTTAGGCTATATGGATTACATGCAGCTTCTGCTGTACATTTTATTTTTTATTTTTTTATCTAAAAAATTGAAAACAACTGACAAAACAACAATGAAGACAAAATCAAAATAAAACAAAAACAACAAAAATGAAACATGGCCTCAAGACAAATGACAGAAATTTACAATGGTTGCTAAATTACATACTGTTGTCTTCAACAAAGTTGCTCAGTCCATTAGACATAAGAATGTAAACATCGTATTTCCTCCCTACTATAAGAACCTGAAAGAGTAAATAAAATCTGAAAGGTACAGTAGATACTGTGAAAAGGAAAAGAAACTGCTCAAATAGGAAAGAGTAACCGGGATGAAGGAGGGGAGAGGAAAAAGAAAGAAGAGGGAAAATATGTATATATAGATACACAGGATAGCTGAGGTGATTGCACTGCTGATGTCCGTTGGTTTATTAGAAGGAACTGTTAATGTTTAATTATTTGATCAATCTTGTGTGCCTATGTCTGGTGATATGCACAAACACTTTTGAAGATGACACTGTGTAGTATAACATCAACTGTCTCAAATTGTAAATACTATAAATTCTCTAAAGAATAAGTGATAAAATTTGACAAGAAACTCACAAATGTGTTTATTTCGTACATAGAAAAGACATGTATATACATGAACAAGTATGGAAAAATTCCAAGGTGTAACATACATAATTATAATGATATTACTATGCATACTCCAGTCAGAATAAATCTATGATACCTGTTTTAATTACAAAAGATTTTGATATACAACAAAATTTGAGACCAAAATAATTAAAATACATGATCCATTCAGACTGGTATGGAGGTCCAAATTATCACAAGGAAATATTAAATTTCACTTAATATATCACAACAGTTTAGGATCAGTTTCAAATAGCAACGGAGAAAAGAGATGAAGTATCTGTTGATGATGATGTTAAAGAGCAGTAAGATATGAAATGATAAGAAATAGTAAACATAGAGAATAGATGGAAATGAAAGAAGACTTGCACCAATCCTATCTGAAGGAAATACAGTTGTCCCTTGCTATATTGTGGTCACTTACTATGGCTTCACTGTATTGTGGGTTTTTAAAAAAATTATATTTAATTCTGTATGGTGGAGTTTTTGCTACATGTCAGGGTTTTGCTGTCCAGTACTTCAGTGGTGAGTACCCATATAGAATTTTACATATTGTAAAAATCACATAAGTTTAAGAGTGTAGAAAGTGTTTAAGAGCATATGAAGTGTTTAAAAGGTGTGGGAAGGGTTAATAGGAGTGTTTATAATGCCTTAACACATATATAAATAACAAAATGTAAAGCTGCTAAGTCACACACTGTCACCTATCACGGTAGCCTCTGGATCAGAACTCCCACCATGGGGAGGGTTCACTGTAATGGCTTTTGGTTACTAACAGAATATTTCAAGATTAAATAAGTTTAATTTACTAGATGCACATAGAAAACAAGGCACACTGCTAAAGAGTGTATACCCATTTTATACTTTTGATTTTTTTTTTTTTTTTTCCCTCCGGTACTGGGAACCGAACTCATGACCTTGCGCTTGCCAGGCAGACGCTTTGCCACTGAGCTAAATCCCCAGCCCTCATTTTATACTTTTGAACAATTTTGTTTTGGTTCATTTGTCCACATGGCAGCACATAATCTCCGCCTTCCTTGTGTGGAACCGGAGCATGCACATAACACTGTCCAATTCTCTCTTGGAAACTCTGTCTGACCCTCCTTCCCGCATACCTCCATTGCTCGAACTCATTTACTTTGGCAAAGCTCTACCTTGCTACTTTCTATTAACTCTCTTTTAATTTGCTCTTTATTCATACTCTCTCACATAAGAGAAATCTGTGGGAAGGTAAACCAGTACAATCACACAGTAATCAGTATGGAGAATCCTCAAAACACTGAAACAAATATGTAATACAACCACCATTGTTAATTCCCTACCACTTTGTTTGTAACTCTGTATTGTCTGTATTGTGCTTGTGATATGTTGTAAAATGTTGTATGTCTGTTAATGTTTCCCTCCTTTTATCTTTAAAATAAAAAAAAATTTAAAAAAAAAAACACTGAAACAAGAACACATCATCTGAACTTGGGATATAGGTCAATGGCAAAGCATTTTGCAAGTATGTGGCAGGCCCCACATTTTTTCTACATCAGTCTATAGGACTGTAAGGATATGTTCTATCACTCATATTGTAATATTAAAAGATGGGAACATGAACTAGTAGATCATTAATCAAAAATCAACACAGAAGACAGTAAAAATTACAAAAGAAAATAGTGTGTTTTAGCCTTGTTTTAATTTCAGACATCAGAGTAGGAATGTTAGAAAATATCGTGGGCTGGGAGATTATTTTCTCCACAAAACTGTGGGAAGGATGAAGCAAATAGAACTGTTGGAAATAAGCATATCCACAAATGTTATTTTTACCTTTATCTTATTATTATACTGTAAGATGTGAAATGTTCCTGAGTTCAAATTTTACAATGTTCACTTTTGTAGATTCCTAAGTTTGGCAGCCTTCCTCTCTTGTCCCTGCATTTGCATGATTTCTTCTCATTTAGAGCTCTAAAGTTGGTCTGAGTCTCCCGCATTTTGCTGGTGACAGATACATAACTTTGATGGAGCAGAGGTGTAGGTAAAGTACTTACAAGCCTTACAGTTGTGGGATTTACTGAAAATTGGGTCAAATAGCCCTTAGTTATTGCAGGCTGATCAGGTCCACAATCTCCCAAGCGAGTGGACCATGAAGGCTTAAATAAATGTGACAATAGAAATGATTTCATGCCTGCAGGAGGGACTAACTCTTACAGCTTTGATATTCTCTGAGTTTAGCCAAAGACTTCTCTGGGAAGCCCATATTTATTTGGTTTACAAACAAAGGAGGGGGATACTCAAGAAAACACGGGAATCTCACAGGAGGTTGGCAGAATTTTTCCAAGTAGTAAATTATGTCAATCAGGAGAACTACTTAATCTTTACGTTGGTATTTATTATAGGGGTGTGGAGCCTGTGGGCTGCAGTCTCCTCAATGTTAATTGGGGTTGGAGCCAAACATCCTCAGCTGTGACCTTGTCTTGTCCTTCGAGACCTCACAGTTTCACAGGCCTCAGGGTGACCAGGGACTCACAGAGGTCTACTTACTATGAGTCCATTGCCCATCTTCATACAAGGTGCATAAGCTTTGGACAACTCACAAGTAAACACAGGAAGCCAGTTGGTTAATATTAAACCCTGCTCAGAGCCACTTTGTAGTAGTCCCCAGCTGTATTTATCTGGTTATCCCAGAACTTTCATTTAAAATTATTTTTCCTCCTCCTTCATATTTACAACATTATTGTTGTAATATGAAGCATTCAGTGATGTGTTAATACATGAAATATCCTTAGTTCTTGACGCCAAAGAAAATGTAGAAAGCCCATCATGCAGGCAATCTTCTTTGCTTTTTAAATTTTCATCCAGCTATGTGGAGGTGAAAAAGTCCTTCTAAGGCCAATGTTAATTTACTTTCATCAACTGTAAATTCTAAAACACAGGATCCTGTTCTTCCAAAGATGAATTAAATGTAAGTATTTTCTTTAGCAATGATTTTGCTTTTCTCAGCCTACTGCAGACAAATGTATAAACAACAGGGACTCTAAATCGGCCATCATTAATTTAAACAGTTGCTCAAGCTGGCAAAAATCGACAGAAAACCTACTTCCTGTTATTTATGTGACAGTCTTGTCAATGGTCCTCCCATAGCAGAATTGTGAACCAACTCTTCTTTCAATCTTGTAAGGGCACCAAATGCCTTCATGAGACATTCACCCCTGTGATGCATCTAATTGTAAATATCCTCAAAAATTTAAACATCCAAATTAATCATATTCACCCTTAGTTTCTAATGATATGAGTGTGGGGAAGGAACACAGAATTCAGATCATAAATATTGGATTGGACTGGATTGGAAAATCATGCTTTGCATATTGCCCCTAAGAATATCTGTGCTCTCTCTACAGGCTTATGCCCAGGAACTACCAGAAATACCTGGCCTTCATTTTTGCCATAGAGGAGATCAACAGGAATCCTCATCTTTTACCCAACATCTCTCTGGGCTATGAGTTCCATAATTTCCTTTATAGTTATTGGAGGGTATTAGAAAATTCCTTCATTTTTCTCACAGGACAACATAAGATCCCCAATTACACATGTAGGAGAGAGAACAAGTGTGCAGCAGTAGTGACAGAAATGCCATGGGGCACCTCGGCTCAGATCGGACCACTGCTGGAACTCTACAGATTTCCACAGGTGAGGGTTTGTGGGACAGGAAAACATGACATCGCATCAACAGTGCTTCAACCACACGGAGCACAGAGGTTTAGAAAGGGACTGGTACTAGGCATCTTTCAAGGTCTTTCGTGCACTAGAGCTTGCACACAGAGACTTACTGGGTTAGCCAAGATTTCTCTTCATGCATTGACAAGAGAAAGTAATGATACGTTCTGGATGTCTGAGTCTGTTCTTTTACACTTTAAAAATGCATGAGGAATGAGCTGATTACAAAGACTGGAACACATGTCTCCTTGTAAAGCTACCAGTTGTTACTAAGTACACTTCAGGTCACTACTGTGCTTTCCATCATCATTCTTCAGGGTTCTCTTCCAATATTCTTTTTGTTTTAGGTGACCTTTGGTGCTTTTGATCCTACACTGACTGACAGTGGCCAGTATCCTTCTCTCTATCAGGTGGCCCCAAAGGACACGTATTTGGCCCTTGGCATGGTGTTCTTGATGCTTCATTTCCGCTGGACCTGGGTGGGCCTGCTCATCACAGAAGGCCAGAAGGGTCTTCAATTTCTTTCAGATATAAGAGCCGAGATGGACAGGAACAGAGTCTGTGTAGCCTTTGTGAAAATGGTCTCAACTGTGGCTCTTTCATATGTCTCACCCATGTGGAAGTATGATATCCTGACCACAGATACATCATCAGTCAGTGTGGTGGTTATTTACTATGATAATGATAATGGAAATGATGTAAATTATTATGTAATGCAACACTTAGTGACATGGAAAGTCTGGGTGACAAACTCACAATGGCATGCTGACCTGGCTGGGAGAGATTTCATACTTGACCCATTCCATGGGACTCTTGTTTTCTCACACCACCACAAAGAGATTTCAGGTTTCAAAAATTTTGTCCAGGAAGCTACTCCTTTCAAATACCCAGAAGACACTTATCTCTCTATATATTGGTTCAAGAATTTCCATTGCTCATTCTCTGAGTCTGACTGTTCCTTGAAGAACTGCACACCTAATGCCTCCCTGGCTTGGTTGCCTCCAAATCGTTTTGACACAGCCATAAGTGATGAGAGCTACAATATATACAATGCTGTGTACGCTGTGGCCCATGCCCTCCATGCGATGCTTTCGGAAGAAGCACAAAGGCCACCAATGACACATGCACAAGTGAGGATGTTTCCGCCCTGGAAGGTAATGTGTCTTCTTTTGGATGGCAGGCTGTGTTCAAGGTGTATCTCTCAAGTTATTCTATGTGTTTCACCCAAGATTATTAGAACCATTTCTACAAAATACAAGACATTGTGTAACACACTTGTCGTTAAAGAGGTAAATCTTGAGTTGAGTTGAAATGATCCTCAATCAATGAGGCACTGGCAAGGAGAAGAAAGCAGGCCAGCTCCTTGCTTCTGTCTATGGGATGTCATGGCCCTGCCCACATAAACACATCCCATGAAGTTCTTAAAGCACAACAGGCAAACCTGTAGTCACTTACGAAGCTAAATGGTGTTCAACCCGACAGTGCACATAATATAGGAAATTTTCATTTGTTTTGCAAACTCTTGTCATATTGATGAACTCATTTTGTTGGTAGATGCTATGGGAACAGTCAGATAGACAATGGAACTTGTGGGTTTTAAAGGCTTTAATCCCACAGTTAATCTTTTTACATAAAACAACTGTACACATTATTTCAATGCACTTGCCTAGAATATACTTTTTTTTCCTGAAACTGACTGTCATTTCTGGAACAGGGTAACCTTTTAGTCCTGAAGCATTCATGGGCTATAAATCAATAGATACCACTGTTAAAGTTGCTTTATGTAAGTGAGATGAAAGACACTTAGGAACTTTCCCCTGTCCATATTGTCTGTCTTTATCTTGGAGCCGTGTTGACAAAGGACGACGTGTCTCTTGTAGCTGCATGACTTTCTGAAGAACACCCAATTTAACAATCCTGCTGGAGATGAAGTTACCTTGAATCACAGCAGAAAACTGGATTCCGAGTATGACATTATCAATTTCTGGAATTTTCCAGAAGGTCTTAGACAAAAGGTTAAACTGGGATCATTTTCTTCACATGCTCTAGATGGTAAAAAAATAACTATATCTGAGGATATGATAGAGTGGACCACAGGAATGACAGAGGTGGGTTGCACATAATCATTATGCACTTTCTTAACCATAAGTAATCTAATACTGTCAAAAGATTGTGCCTCCAATTTTTCTCATTTAATGACAACATGGGAAAACTGAACAAATCAATTTCAATTTGAAACAACAATTTGTTCACAATCTTTCTGATGAATGGGAAATTATTACATTTACTTGGTCACATTTTTATCAGTATATGTTTTGCATTGTGAAATAAATTTGGCATTCAGTGATGTACCTTTGTTTATGTATGTATGGATGGAAATTATGTTTATCTCTCTCACTCTGAAGGAGTAAGTAAAAGTTTAAGATGTTACCAGTATATATTTTTTCCTTAGACTCCCCGCTCAGTATGCAGTGACAGTTGCAATCCTGGATTTAGAAAAAGCCCTCAGGAGGGAAAGGCTGCCTGTTGTTTTGATTGCACCCCCTGTGCAGATAATGAGATCGCCAACGCCACAGGTAGGAGCACGTCCTGCGGACACATTCTCTCTCTATGTTTTATTCACTACCTCTGTCTGCAAATTGGAAAGCATCTTGTGAAGGACACTGATCATAAAATTCCTCCTTCACCTATCAAATGATTTCTTACATTCAGTGCTATTGCCACTTTGAAAACACTTATTCTCCTTTCATCTATACTCAAATTCATTTTGGTTTTATCCACTCTTATTAATGTTCTTTCTCTATTTCTGGGGTATTAACAAGAATGTGCTTATCAATGACCTGTGTCCCTAGCTATATTTATTTGTTATTTTGATAAACAATATCACCAATCTGCCCCAGATGGCCTCACAGCTTTAATAGGCCTATTTCAGTCTACGGATTCCCTGGAATAACTGTTATGCACCATTGCACATCGCTATTGATTTATTTTTTATAGTCTCACTGAAAGGATTATTTTCTCAAAAGAAGACCTTTTTCCTACCACGAAGCATCTAAGTTCTATCTCCATTATGAAGTTTAACAAGCAGTAGAATTTAAACCAACTCTTTACAACCATTGAAACCACACCAAGATTGCACTAAGGACAAGGGCCAGGAATACTTCATTTTGCATTGCCTGACACTATTCTTTACACAAAGCAGGTGCTCAAGGAGATTGAGTTTGATTGGAGATAGGAGGACGTCTTTGGAGTAAAACATGTTTATAGCACAGCACAATCTCAAACCCTAGGATTTCATCCCTGTTCTCCTAGAATGCATGGGTGAGTGGGGAGACAACCTACATCATGAATTAGAGTCTGTGCCAAAGAATAGCAAGGAGGATATGCACTCAGAATAAGGGACAGAATAAGTAAAAATATATACATTTCAGGAGGTTGTCACGGGCAATTTTACACAAGTGATAGCGTTAGTATTATATCAGGATGAAAAGGGGTGGAATAAGTCCTTCCTGGGATTAACCAGAAGTGCTCACAGTGGCATAGTCACATTCATGAAACATGCAACTGTCCTAAAGGCAATGCCATGTTATCAAAGTGTACATAATATGACGGTGAGGGTTGAAACATGTTCTGTAAAATGCACAGAATTCCAGTGCTGCAGACTGTTGCACACCATAAGTTCTACTTTGGAAATATGTACATTTCTCATAAATCACGACATGTTGGAATTGCCTTCCAACTGAATATATTCTAACTTGTTTTCTGGCTGGTGTAAGTTTGGATTTCAAAACACAATAATGATTTCAAATTTCTTCTAAAAAAGGAGAGAACAGGGGCTGGGGATTTAGCTTAGTGGCAAAAGTGCCTGCCTGGCAAGCGCAAGGTCGTGAGTTCGGTTCCCGGTACCGGAGAAAAACCAAAAAAAAAAAGAGAGAGAGAGAACAACTGATATCTACTATAATATCATGAAAAATTTGGCCATTAGTACAGATGTGTAGAAATCCTTTCCTAAAAAAAAATAAGGAATTTCACATCAAGCTATGACTTAAAATATTTAAAATCATAACAAAATTTAGCAAAACAAACTTAAGAAAAAATTGAAAATCTCCATTGGACCAGTATCTCCATAGTACCATATCTATTAACAGATGAGAATCCATAGTGTAATATTATACTCCAAATTTTTAGTTTTTTTATTTTAAAGAGAGTAGAACGTGAGAAACAAACCAGCAGAAAAATAGAACACTAGCAGCATACCAATTCGAACATAAACAAATCAAATCAAAATATTCAAAGTGATACAGGGTCTCAAGACAAATAATACAAACCAACAGTGACTGTTACATTGCACATAGCTATCCTCAACAGCATTGCTCAGATTATTAGATGTAAGAATGAAAGATTGCTCAAACTATTAAAGAGAATGAGAAAATAATTCTTCAATAAAACCTTAGAGATAATACAGAGTTTCACTAGACAAGATGGTAGGACTTCACCATTGTAATTCCACTGCATATTGTTACCTTCAAATCAGTTGCTCACACCACCAGACACAAGCATGTACAGTTGATCAGAACATTAAAAATTGTGAGCATTAACTGTTCATTTCAATACACCATCAGACATCAGTTATATAGTTATCGCAGCTATTCATATATATATTTATGTTTTGCCTTCCTGCTTTCTTTTATCTTCTTTCCCTCATCCCAGTCATTCCTTCCTTTGAGCAATTTCTTTCCCTTTCCTATCATCTACTGTATGTTTTGAGTTTTACCTAGTCTTTCAGGTTCGTACACCAAGGAGGTATTTACACATGTGGGTCCGATTTATTTCACTTATGAGTATGGTCTCTAGTTGCCTCCATTTACCTACAAACGCCTCCAGTTTATCTTTTTTTTAATAGCTGAGTAATACTCCATTGTATAGAAATGCCACAACATTTTTATCCATTCCTCCGTGGATGGGCATCTGGATGTTTCCAAGATTTAGCTATAACAAATTGTGCAGCTATAAAATGGGTGCACATGTATTGCTGTGGTATGATGTCTTGAATTCCTCTGGGAAAACATCCAGAAGGGGAATACGTGGGTTAAATGAGACTTCCAATCCTAGTTTTGTGAGGAATCTCCAAACTGATGTCCACAGTGGTTTCAGCAATCTACACTCCCACCAGCAGTGGAGTAGGGTTCCTTTCTCCGCACAGCCTCTCCAGCATTTGTTATTGGTTGATTTCTTGATGACAGCCACTCTTTCTGGGGTGAGATGAATTCTCAGTATTGTTTTAATTTGCATTTCTAGAATG
>NW_004955524.1:1709612-1711537 GCF_000276665.1 Chinchilla lanigera | reverse complement strand
GTTTTCAACATGAATGAGTGTTGGACTTTATTGAAGGCTTCTTCTACATCGATGGAGATGATCTTGTGATTTTTGTGCTTGGCTCTATTGACATGGTGTATTACATTGATTGATTTGCACATATTGAACCATGCCTGCATTCCTGGTATGAATCCCACTTGGCCGTGCTGTATAATCTTGATGACTTGTTGTATTCTGTTTCCTAGTATTTTATTGAGAATTTTTGCATTTATGTATTTAGGGAGATTGGTCTGTAGTTTTCTTTCTTGGTTGGGTCTTTCTCTGGTTTTGGTATCAGAATAATACTGGCCTCCAGGAATGAGTTGGGGAGAACTCCATCCCTTTCAATTTCATTAAAGAGTTTGAGAAGAATTGGTGTTAAATCTTCCCTAAATTGCTTATAGAATTCAGCTGTGAATCCATGAGGACCCGGGCTTTTCTTCATTGGCAAGTTTTTAGTTACATTCACACTTTCACTGGCTGATATTGAGTTATTCAGGATTCTCATATCTGTTTCATTCAGCTTTGGTAATTCACATGTGTCTAGAAATCTGGCCATTTCCTCTGTGTTTTCCCTCTTATAAGATTAAAGATTTTCAAAGTACGTATGGAAGATTTTCTGAATTTCTTCAGGATCTGTACTGATTTCACCCCTTTCATGCCCTATTGCATTTATTTTAGTTTTTTCGTTCCTGTTTTTGATAAGATTGGCTAGGGGTTTACCTATTTTATTGATTCTTTCAAGAACCAACTCTTTGCTTCATTAATTCTTTGTATTATTTTTTTTAGTCTCCATTGCGTTAATTTCTGCTCTGAGCTTTATAGTTTCCTGGCTTCTTTGGGGTCTGGGTTTGACTTGCTCTTCTTTTTGTAGGAATTGAGGTGCAGCATAAGATTGTTTATTTGTGCTTGTTCTGTTTTCCTGAGGTCGGAGTTCACTGCTATAAATTTCCCTTTGAGGTTTGCTTTCATTGCATCCCAAAGGTTCCTGTAGGTTGTTTCTCCATATTCGTTTGTTTGTATATAGTGTTTAATCCCTACTTTGATTTCATTTGTGACCCATTGGTTGTTCAGGAGGATGTTATTTAATTTCCAACTGTTTATGGAGTTTTTGTGTTTTCTTTTGTCATTAATTTCCAGTTTCATTGCACTATGGCCTGAGAGTATACATGGGATAATTTCAATTCCTTTGCATTTACTTAAACATGTTTTGTGTACTAGTATATGGTCTATTTTAGAGCACGTCCATGTGCAGTTGAGAAGAATGTGCATGCTGATGCTGTTGGGTGGAACACTCTGTAAAGGTCTACTAAAGGCACATGTTCACACATTTGGTTAAGTTCTGCTATTTCTGTCCCAGTTTTTTGTCTCATTGATCTATCTCTTTGTGACAGTGGTTTGTTAAAGTCCCCTGTTATGATTGTGTTGTTACTTATTTCACTTTTCATGTCTGTTAGAATTTTTCTTATATAGGTGAATGCTCCTATATTTGGTGCATAGATGTTTATGATTGTTATCTCTTCCTCTTGAAGCTTCCCCTTCAAGAGGAGGTGGTGACACACAAGTATGTAGTCACCTTCTTCATCTCTTTTAATTGTTCTTGAGTTGAAGCTCATGTTATCTGCAAACAGAATAAGTACATCTGCTTTTTTCTGGGTTCCTGTTGCATGGAGTATTGTTTTCCACCCTTTAATTTTCAGCCGATGAATTTCCTTTTGAGTTAAATGTGTTTCTTGCATCCAGCATGTGGTTGGATTTTCTTTCCCAATTCACTCTGCAAATCTGCTTCTTTTTGTTGGTGCATTGAGACTACATTGATGGCTATAACAGATATGTACTGGCTTATCTTTGTCATGCTATTTTCCTGCTGTTGGATCCTGCTTTTTCCCTCTGTTTAATTGCTTTCTCTGCTTGGTGGTTTCTTT
>NW_004955524.1:1705818-1708187 GCF_000276665.1 Chinchilla lanigera | reverse complement strand
GTTTTCTTTTTATTTTGCTGGTGATTTCTTTAGATGCAATCTGCTGTGATTTTATAGGCTTTCCTTCACAGGTGATCTGTTTCTTTTCTCTAACAGCTTTTAATATTCAGAGCTTTTGTTTAGTTTCAGGGATCTTGATCACTATAACTCTTGGTGTAGATTTATTTTGGTTATGATTAACTGGAGTTCTATATGCCTTACTTAAGTGGATGTCCAATTCTCTTACCATGCCTGGGCAATTTTCTGCTATTATTTCTGCAAATAGTCTTTTATTTTTGTCGTTTGCATTGACACCTGCTCTTTCATTAATACCTATTAATCTGACATTGTTTCTCTTTGCTTCATCTTGCAGTTGTTGAATTGGTATTTCCTGGTTTCTGTTGTTTTTAAGAGATCCCTTCTTTCACGTTCATTAATGGCAATGCTGTCTTCAAGGTTTGAAAGTCTATCTTCAGCTTCATTCAGGTGGTTTTGCAAACTTACACTGGAATTTCTAAGTTCCTGGACATCTGTTTGCATCTGTTTCATGTCTTGTAGTTCTTTTCTAAACTGTTTCTTGAAGGTGTCATTGAGTCGTCTATGCTCTTCTATTTTCTTGTCTATGTCATCTTTGGATATACAGAACATTTCTTTCATTATTGTTCTCATTTCTTTTCTCACCTGAGACATTATTTCTGATCTGATGTCTTCTATGGCCTGATGGAGTTCTTTAATTCAGTTGCTACCATTTCAGAAATTTCAGGTGTATGACTTCTCAGCTCTTCTGTGTTGCTGCATCCTGGACTTGTTTTGGGTGGTGTGGAGGTCTGAGATTGCACTTTGCTCCTTCATTTTGTCAATTTTGAAGAACTAGAGACTCCTATAGTGCAGTCTCACTGTCCAGATTGTGTGTGAGTGGCAGGCCAAGGGTCTGAAGATCCCCAGGGCTGAGTGTAGCTGCTGTGCTGGTGAGTTCCAGCAGCCCAGCAGGGCCAATACACTATGGTTGTGGCAGGTAGCCACTGAGGCCCCAGAGAGTGCCTGAGGTTTCACCTGCCTTGCACACTGGTCAGGGAGGCAGAGCCCAGCCTCACTGGGCTTTCCGAAGATGTTCTCAGTTCAGCCCAGCCTGGGGTGACACACTATGTGTGTGGCGGGTAGCCACTGAGGCCCCCGAGTGTCTTTACTCCAAATTTTTGTTGATTAATATTAGCAGTGAGACTTATAAGCATGCAAAAACATATTAATACTAACTTTCTCATTGTTTCAGAGTTAATGAAGTTGAGAAAATCAAGTCATTTAGAGGCAGGACATTTTGTTTTGAAACCCTCTATCATTTTTATTGTTATTGCTTTGTTTTGTTGTTGTCTATGTTGTTGTTATTTTGTTACTCACTTTTATTCTCTTTAAAATAAACAAATACAGTCATACCTTGCTATATAACAGTTCACTGTTGCAGCTTCACTGTATTGCGGGATTTTAAAAATTTTTTTAATTCTGTATCTCAGAGTTTTCATTATTTCATAGGATTTTGTGATACATAGCTATTTATATAATTTTTATGATTTTAATGATTATTCCCTTAAAATTTAAAATAATACAAAAATATAAAAAATGTTAATCCAAGCATATTAAAATAATAAATCAAAATAAAATACAGTATGTATTTCATCAGTGGGTGAATACTGTACTGTACACAGTGGAAATGCGCTACACCACTACCACTTGCAAAAGTTTGCCAACATGAGATTGTACACGGCTCACTATTGGCTCATGAAATCAAAGGTGCCCAACCACAACACTGTGTTCTGTATACTGGGTGGTGATTGGCCCACTGACCATACCATTGGTCTCTTTGCTCTCCCACACTGTGCCCATATGTTCAGCGTCTCTCCTTGTCCCCTTCCCATTGAGTAGCCAGATAGAATTTTACATGTTGTTAAAATTATGTACATTTAAGAGTGTAGAATGTGTTTAAAGGTATATGAAGTGTTCATAAGAGTGTGGGAAAGGTTAATAATAGAGTGGGAAAGGTTGTAGGAGTGTGGTATGTGTTTATAAAATCTTACATATATACAAATAATGAAAATAACACTGATACTTTGCATATTTTCACCTATCATGGGGGTCTCTGGAATTTAATTCCCATGAAAGGTGTGTGATCGCTGGAAAGAGAAAAAGAGAGAAAGAGAGAAAGAGGGAAAGAGAGAAAGAGAGAAAGAGAGAGAGAAAGAAAGAAAGAAAGAAAGAAAGAAAGAAAGAAAGAAAGAAAGAAGGAAAGAAAGAACCTGACATACAGGTAAATGAAGCATTTAGAACGCCAAACAACCACAACCAAAGTAAAACTACACCAAGACATATAATAGTCAAGTTTCCAGAACTCCAGCAAA
>NW_004955524.1:1699587-1701138 GCF_000276665.1 Chinchilla lanigera | reverse complement strand
AAAAAAAAAAAAAAAAAAAGTATTTCTTACCATATTAGAGGTAGCAGAAAAGTTTCTAAATGCCAAAAAATGGTATTTACAGTATTCTCTAGCTTCACACTTCACAATTTATGGCTCATTTTTGAAAGAAGAATGAGATAAGAACTTTCTGTGTCACAATTCTGCCAGGCATTAAATGCCACATCATGGTTAAATCAATGTGTTTTTTTCTGTATTGTTGTTTTTCCTATTGTTTTATTATTGTTTATTCTCTTTAAAATAGAAAATACAGTCATTAAATATGTAGTGAAATATCATGTAGTAGTTTTGAAAGATACCAGCCTTAAACTATTAAAATACTACTTGGACAATAAAAATTAAATAAGTGGTTGCATAAAGCATGTTTATAAATTGAGAGGCTCAATAATGGGACCACTTGACATTCGATACTTGTCTTCCTGTGTATTTCCTTAGGACTTAGCAAATTACTTTGGTTTCCTAATATGGGATTGGGCATTGAATGAAAATCTGAGAAATCATTTATAAAGATTTGAGATATGTAGGTAGATCATTTATTATCTTATAAAAATAGAGAAATCTTTTTATGGATATGTCAACATAGGAGGAGAATAAATAACAGCACTGTTTAGTTAACAGAGGAATTTTTTTACATTTTGACCAATTTTGCACGCTGATATTTGGTAATATGAGCAGCTGATTTGAAGGCAACAACATGCAATGGAAAAACTATTGGTGAGTTCTTACCACCTTGTCTAGTGAAACTCTGTATGTCTCTGATTTATTTAATAATTATTTTTTGTTCTCTTTAGTGGTTTAAAAAATATTCCATTCTTACAGCTCCAAATATGAGCAACGTAGTTGAAGATAATAATATGTACTATAACAACCATTGTTAATTCCTATCATTTTGTTTTGAAATCCTGTATCATTTTTAATGATCTTGCTTTGTTTTGTTTATGTCTGTGATGCTGGTATGTTGCTATTGTTCTGCTTTTACTACTCTCTTTAAACTAAAAAGGAGTTATTCTCTGCACATTATTGTTTTATTTTGCTTCTACAAAGAAATGGAAAAACTAGATGTGGTGATGCACACCTGTAATCCTGTGCTCTGGGAGGCTGAGGCAAAAGGGTTTTAAGTGTGTACAAGACTTGGCACTAAAATAACTCAGAATATCCAGTCACCAAATAATAAAATTTAGAATGGTAGTGAAGATATTTCAGTGAATAGTGTCTCAGTTCAATACCAAGCACTGAAAAACAAAGGGAAAGAAAAGAAAATGAAAACTTAAAAAATTATTAAACTGTAGTTCAAATCGAATGAGTTTCTGGACATGGGTCCGTGAAAAATAATAATCAAGGTAGACTGGTGACAATTTTAATTTTTGCTAGATATGGAGCAGTGTGTGAAGTGTCCAGATCATCAGTACGCCAACACTCAGCAAAACCACTGCCTGCGAAAAGCTGTGACTTTTCTGGCTTATGAAGATCCCTTGGGAAAAGCTCTGGCTGGCACCGCCCTGAGTCTCACTGTCCTCACAGCTGCTGTTCTTG
>NW_004955524.1:1689134-1698912 GCF_000276665.1 Chinchilla lanigera | reverse complement strand
TGCTGGGCTGCATCTTTGTACCCAAGTGCTACATTATTTTGTTAATGAAAGATAAGAATTTTTCATATTCATTCAGACACAATATGCATTTTGGAAGTAAAAATACGTAGAGGATGTTTTCATATATTAAGAATCAGAAGCAGCTGTTCATTTATGCAGATATCAAATTACATGAGGGAATTTGTTTGAATGCACAATTGACCCTTGTTTTTCTTGAAATCACTCACATCTGTAGCTATCATCCTTTCCATTTGAGCTTTATTCTGGGTATTCTGTGACTCCCACTATTGATCCTACTATTTTCTGTTTAAAATTGATTATGTTTCTCACTTTTATCTTGCATTTCTCTTTGGTTTCTCTATATTTTTCCAACAATTTAAAATGACAAGTTATAAGTGCAGATAACTATTTCTCAATTCCTTAATGCATTTAGTTAAGTTTTTCCTCTTCATGTGTATAATGCTTTTAATATAATACATATAGTCTGTTTTGAGAAGTGACTGTGTATTTCTTCTCTTACACTTGCTTTCCACTATTCAGGAGAATATTTTTAAAGGAGTCCTCTCTCCTATGGCCATTAGAAATCTAAGTTTGTCATGTGGTGCTCTATGCTCATTACACTTGAGTAAAAATGGAAATAAATTGAATTTATAGTGTAACTATAGGGCTTACAAACGTGCTATTGAGGTGTTTCCTAACAATGTGGTTAAATGTTTCCATTTTCTTTTTTCATCATCCTTCAGTTGTTCACCCTAAATTGCTGTGTGACACACATATGTCCTTTTGTATATATTAGGTACACATTTATTTATATTATGTTTTATCTTAAGATTAAAGAAAAACTAATAACAAAGTAACAACAACATAAACAAGAACGAAACAAAGCAAAAACAATAAAACTACAGTGTTTCAAAACAAAATGATAGGAATTAACAGTGGTTGTTACATTACCTGTTACAATCTTTAACGAATCTGCTCAGATTACCAGAGGTAAGAATGCAAGATTTATCCAGACATTACAGAGAATAAATAATAAGAAATGCTACAGACTTTCACTAGACAAGATGATAGGAATTTACCAATGGTTGTTATATTGCATATTGTGGTCTTCAAATTAGTTGTTCAGATTATGAGATATAAGCATGCAAAATTGGCAAAAAAAAATTAAACATTAACTGTTCCTTTCAATAAACCTTAGACATCAGCAGTACAATTATTCCAGCGGTCTCTCTCTCTCTCTCTCTCTCTCTCTCTCTCTCTCTCTCTCTCTCTCTCTGTCTCTCTCTCTCTCTGTATATATATAGTATTATTATTTTTTTTCCTTCCTTTTTTGTTCCTTTTTCTCCTTTCCTTCATCCAAGTCTTTCCTACCTTTGAGCAATTGCTTTCTCTTTCATAGTATCTACTACATATTTTGAGTTTTATTTACTCTTTCAGGTTCTAACACTAGGGAGACAGGATGATGTTTACACATGTGGGTCTGATTTATTTCACTTATGAGTATGGTCTCTATTTGCCTCCATTTACCAATAAAAGCCTGGAGTTTATCTTTTTTATAGCTGAGTAATAATACTCTGCTGATAAAAATACCACATCTTTTTTATCCATTCCTCAGTTGACGGGCATTTGAGCTGTTTCCAAGATTCAGCTGTAACAAATTGTGCTGCTAGAAACATGGGTGCACATATATTGCTGTGATATGACGTTTTTTACTTCTCCTGGGAAAATACCCAGAAGGGAAATAGCTGGGTTTATTGGGATTTCTATTCTTAGTTTGTGAGGAATATCTACACTCATTTCCACAGTGGTTTCACCAATCTACACTCCCACCAGCACTGGAGAATTTCTCTTTCCCAATAGCCTCTCCAGCATTTCTTATTGTTCAGTTTCTTGGTGATAGCCATTCTCTCTTGGGGGAGATGGAATCTCAGTGTTGTTTCAATTTGCATTTCTCAAATGACCCGTGATGTTGAACAATTTTTCATATATTTATTTGCCATTTGTTTCTTCTTATAAGAAATGTTGGACAAGACAAGGATGTCCGCTGTCACCACTCCTATTCAATACAGTTCTGGAAATACTAGCCAGAGCAATTAGACAAGAGAGAGAAATAAGAGGAATAAGAATAGGAAAGAAAGAAGTGAAATTATCATTACTCGCAGATGACATTATACTCTACATACCAGACCCCAAAAACTCCACCAAATGGCTTAGAGATTTAATAACTAAATTCAGTAGAAGAGCTGCATACAAAGACAGCACTCAAAAACTGATAACATTCCTATACACAAACAAGCAGACTGAGAGAGAAATTAGTGAAACCACACCTTTCAAAATAGCATCTCAAAAAATGAAATATTTAGGAATCAATCTAACAAAAGAAGTAAAAGATCTATACAGTGAAAATTACAGTACTCTGAAAAAAGAGATAGAACAGGATTTCAAAAAATGGAAAGATGTTTCTTGCTCATGGATAGGAAGAACCAACATTATGAAAATGGCCATAGTCCCGAAATTGTTGTAGAAATTCAAATCAATCCCAATTAAAATACCATTAGTATACCTCACAGGTCTAGAGAAAACATTCCTAAAATCATCTGGAACCAGAAGAGGCCTAGTCCTTTGGCTGAGGGACACTTGGCAAAAATTTTTCTGAATTCATGGCTTTTCTTTTCACTCTGTTGGTAATTTTTTTTGATGTGCAAAAACTTTTCAATAAGATGAGATCCCAGATGTTCATTCTTTGAAGAATTTCCCATGCAGTTTGGTTTTCGTTCATGAACTCTCTGCCTACCCCTATGTCTTCAAGATTTCTACCTACTTAGTAGATTTAATGTTTGTTTTAACATTTAGATCTTTGATCCATTTTGACATTAATTTGGTGCATGGTGGTAGACATGGGTCTGGTTTTAGTCTTCAGCATGTGGAAGGCCAGTTTTTCCAGCACCATTTATTAAAGAGGCTATCCTTCTTCCAGTGAACATGTTTGGCCCCTTTGTCCAAAAAAAAAGGTTGCTGAGTATGTTTGTAGCTGTGTGTATCTTCTAACCTGTTCCATTGACCTTCAGGTCTGTTTTTTCACTAGCATCATGCTGATTTTATCACATTAGCATTGTAATATAATTTCAAGTGATTGTGATGCCTCCTGCCTGTGCTTTGTTGCCCAAGATTGCTTTTGCTTTTCTAGGCCTCTTCTGGTTCAAATGAATTTTAGGAATGTTATCTCGAGATCTTTGAGGTATACCAATGGTATTTTAATTGGGATTGCATTGAATCTGTACAGCAATTTGGGGAGTATGGCCATCTTCACAATGTTGGTTCTTCCTATCCGTGAGCAAGGAACACCTTTCCATTTTCTGAAATCCTCTTTGATCTCTCTTTTCAGAGTATTGTAATTTTCACTGTATAGATCTTTTATGTCTTTCCTTAGATCAATTCCTAAGTATTTCATTTTTTGGATGCTATTATGAAAGGTGTAGTTTCCCTTCTTTCTCTCTCAGTCTGTGTGTTGTGTATGCACAGGAATACTACTGATTTTTGAGTGATGACTCTGTATCATGCTACATTACTGAATCTGTTCATTAATTCCAGGTGTCTTCTGGTGGAATTTTTGGGGTCTTCCATGTAGAGTATCATGTCATCTGTGAATAATGGTAATTCCAATTCCTCCATTTGAATCCTTATTCCTTTTATTTCTCTCTCTTTTCTGCATAATATTTCCATGACTGTATTGAAAGGAGTGGTGATAGTAGACATTTTTGTCTTGTTCCTGTTTTTAAAATGAGAACTTTCAGTTGTTGTCCATTTAGTATGATGTTGGCTGTTGGTATGTCATTGACAGCTTTTATTAGAGTGAAGTAACGACCATCTATTCCTCTTTTCTGCAGAGCTTGTTGTCATGAATGAATCACTGCAGGTAATGATTGCAAAAGGGAAAATCTCTTAAAAATAATAAGGAACTGGGAAATGATTCAACATCTGCCAGAAGATGTAAAGAAAAACAATGTAAAACTAATGGGTGTCAACAAAACAGCAGAGGGCAACACAAATGACATAAAAAGAATATTTGCAAAAGTAATAGCAGAAAATTTTTCAACCATGGAAAAATCCAGATAAGTGAGGCATATACAACTTCAACAACCATAATCAAACTAAATCTACACCCACATATATAATGTTCAAGATCCCAGAAATCCAGCGAAAGAACAAAGTATTAAAAGTTGTTAGAGAAAAGAAACAGGTCACCTATAAAGGAAAGCCCATTTAAAACATGGCAGATTTCTCAGCACAAACCATCAAGTCAATAGGAGCTTGGAGTGAAGTATTCCAGGACTTAAAACCAAACAACATCCAACCCCAATCAATGTATCATGCAAAACTCCCCATCAAATTTAATGGAGAAATAAAATATTTCCCTACAAAGAACAACTCAAGAACTTCATGAGTGTCAAGCCAACCTTACAAAGAGTATTAAAAAGGATACTCTAGAAAGAGATAAAAATGAACACAATTTCAAGACTAACAATAGAAAGGAACCACCAAGCAGAGCAAGCACTTAAACAGAGGGGAAAAGTAGGGAAGACAACAATATGCAATATAACAACCTTTGCTGAATTCCTACCATCTTGTTTGGTGAAGCTCTCTATCATTTCTACTTTTGAAATTACTTTTATCTTCTTCCATGGTTTCATCAATTTATCGTTCTTACATCTGATAATCTGAGCAATATTCTCAAAGAAAACAGTGTATAATAAAACAACCACAGTTAATTCCTATCATTTTATTTTGAAAACCTGCATCATTTTCATTGTTTTTGCTTTGTTTTCTTTTTGTCTCCATTGTTGTTATTTTGTCATTGTCTTTTAAATTCTCTTTAAAATAAAAAAACACAGTAATATGTCACTTTTGTAATTCCACTGGATTATTTTAGTGTACATGAGTAGTAAAAATCCATTTTAAAAACTATACTTTTTAATTGAAATTTTTCTTCCATATGTACATTTTAAAAGCTGCATCATTTCCTTAAAAATTTATCCTCCTGGTACATATGTAGATCGACAGATATATCGAGACTTTTCCTAGAACGCTTAGTGGTTGTGCCTCACTGACCTTTAACGCCAAAGTAGAAAGAAAACATATTTTTCCATCATGTTTAAAATTGTCGTGTTTTTCCAATTCCCTTTTACTTTTAAAAAGTCAAAATCTTCTTTTGCTTATGCCACTGGATCCAAAGTAAAATATTCTGCCCTGAACAGATACATAGAAATAATGAGTGGGATTGCTTTTATGCAAGATCAGAAGGCACTGAAATTATATACTTAAAAATTCCTGAATCAAATGCAAGGTTTATGTATCAGGGACTGGTAGTGTTTTAATCTGGGTGGCGTTATAATTTGTGTCTGGATATCTCCCCAAAGCCTCATGCAGTTATACGGTGAGCTTCTAGAGTTTATGATTGATTCATGATCCAATGCAGGGATTATGGGGGTAAGAGCTACACCCGCCGTGGCGCATGCACTTTGCATGCAGTATACGGCAGGGAAAGAGGCTTCCTCTCCCCACCGACTCCTCCCTTTCTGCTCTTGCTGCTTTTGCTGTCTTCAACCACTATAAACTGTTGCCCTCTGCCATGTGCCACACTGCCTTAGAGCCTGCCAAGGATGGGCTGAACCCTCCACAAATTGTGAGCTAAATAAACCTTCCTTTCTTTAATTCTGTGTGTCAGGTATTTTGTCCCAGCAACGAAAGTAAAGTAACCAAGAGAGATGGGTTTGCCAGCATGAAAAGAAATACTTTTACCTCTTTCAGACTATATTTTGAGAAGCAATGTGTACTGTCATGCTCCTATATAACCCAAAGACAGACTGAGGCAGGAGGAGCTCTTCAACCAAGGAGTTAGAGGCCAGGCTTGGGAACATAATCACTGTTTCCCTCTTTAAAAGTAAAAAGATATGTAACAACAACACCACTTCTTATCACTGAAATATTATGTGATATATAAAGAAACCTTGTTTCACTACAGAAAATTTCTTTTATTGCATACCACATACAATGTCCTGGTTAATACACACAAATCCCTTTCATTTAAAACTATGATTACATAATTTTTGAAACCAATAGATTCAATATATTATTCTGCCATTACAAAATTATGGAGATATTCTATATTCATTATGTTTTAAATTTTTTTAAAACTCTGAAAATTTTGCATTTTTATCCCAACTTTCTTTTCAGTAGCTACTTTTCAAAGTTGAATAAAGTCATGAGGCCAGTGTATTTTTCTTTGGAAAATGTTTTTATGAAATCTTATAGACTTTGGTTTGGAAAGTTTAGCTTATAGACTTTGGTTTGGAAAGTTTAGCTTTACAAAATTAATAAGTTCTTCTCCACCTTTAACACATCACCTATTATTTACACGTCAGAGTTCATAAGCTGATTTTGATTGCTCTATGATATATAAGGTCCATGTACACACTGAGGCTCACTCTTGTGCTGAAATTAACTTAGGGTGTGCCAAACACAAAATGACAAGTATTGAACTGATACGTTATTCATAGAACTCTTCTTGTTGTGAAAGTTCACTGAGCACAGGGCTGTAAGTGTTGCTTGTGTTTCCCTGCTCTTCAAAATTTTGCATAATGGGAAATATAGAGGCCATTTCCAGCTTTGATTCTCTGCTTTAGGATGAAGGGGAAAAAAGAAATTTACCACAGTGCTCATGTTCTCCCAAAAGCCTAAATCCTGGAAATCCTCAGGTTTGCAGGAGTAGAAATGAATATGTTAAACCAAGGAAGGAAGCTACTTGTAAAAATGAAGATGTCAGAAAATAGGCTAAATTGTATAACTCAGAAATGCATTTTGTTTACTGCTCTGATCTTGAGTCACTAATTTGGGTTTTCTGGCTGTAGTTAATTCCTTGTACCCCAAGCAATGGTGAGCAGGTGTGCCTGTGAGTGCCAGCACATGTGACTGTCACACAGACAGCACAGCTCTACAGGGAAAGTGCTGTGGCTGCAACTCTTGACCATGGGTCTGTCGGGGGTAACTCCCACTCTTCCACTTCGGAGGGCACAGCGCCTGCTGTTTCTTGCCTTAGCTGGTAGTTTTTCAAACTATTTCACTAGAAACGTAACATTAAATCCTCTAGTGCAATCCATTAGCAACACCACTAATGCCATCTGTGCCAATGGCTCGTTGACAAAGGCTGAGGAGGAATTCTGCCCGGGCGGAAGTGGCCCCTGGGATGCTGCTCTCAGTGGAACTGCATTAAATCATGCTGGCTCCAGGGAGAAACTATGATACTCAAGGGTAGTTTCTCTCTTGTATTTTTCTCCTGGTCACCAGACCTCACATGTACAGCCCAGGGGGACAACAGGGGAAAACTCTCCAGGGACATGGATCAGGCACTGCTGACAGGATCCACGAACATCAGATGTCTGCATGAGTCAGAAAAATTGTCACAGAAGCACACAGACAACATATTTATGTAGCTGGCTGACACTGCAGGTTTCCTCTTCACTCAGGCTAAAGCTTTGCATACATGTCTAAGATGTTCCCTTTGATGGTTCTCTTCCTTTTCCTGCAGCTTCCTGCCTTAGTGTTTACCTTTGGTACTGAGGACTGCCTTCTCCAAAGGAGCACCAGTGTGCGCAAGGATGGAGACATGGTGATTGGGCTTTTCTCATCTCTCTATTTTTATATATACTACACCGGTTTCATTGCTATAAAGCCTTCCAAGGGATTCCATATCACACCGTAAGTGTCTACTTCATTACTTTATTTTTTTTTCTGGTTGTCAGGATGGGTGCTGGTTAGGCATCTATGGAGAGATCCATCAGTATTCTCTATAAAGCTGTCCTGCTCTGCCCTCTCACATCACACACCAAGAGTATAATTCTTTTCCTGTCCCCGTTAACTGCTTGAAAGTAGATGAGAGTGCTCTACTTTTTTTTTTTTTTTTTGAGCATCTTGATTTCAGGGCTGTAACCTGAGAGAGACACTTCTGTCCACCTCTTTCCATGGTCAGTGCATTTCCTCCTACCAAGATGCACTGCAGAGCATTAAGAGATGTTCTGTAGCAAAAGACTCCAAGCCCATGAAATGGGCTGAAATGAATACTACGTGCCTATAGCCAACTGTCCCCTTATATAGTTGAAGGTCTGTTAATTTTTTTAACTATCAATAATATTCCTTTTATTAGTAATAATTATCCTCTGCTATTTCTACCCCTCCTGCTTGAAGACACTTCCTTGTGCAGGTATCCAGTTACTACTTCAGCTAAACTCCAGGTTGGTATCTCATGCCTGGGATGCTCCCTGAATCCAGGAGCTGCAGGCAGGGCCAGGAATAAGGGATGGATCAGCTGTGAGATTTTCCCCACCAGTGTGATTCTTTCACACTTGGGCACAGATATATTTTATGTTTTCAGCTACTATCAAATTAGTTCTCTTTTCATTGCCAAATATTTAATGAAATAATGCACTTTTCAAGTGTCAGAGTATTCTAGCCTATGACTTGTGCTTTTGTGAGGAAAAGAGATGCCTTGGAAACAGTGATTAACTGTGCCTTGTTTAAGATGCTGGACCCACAGTGGTAGCTGCCCATATTTGGGAGTAAGGGTTGAGTATAAGGAATTTGACCTTTTCTGTCATAGATGGGGTCTCTATCTATCTCATACTTATTATAATGTCCAATGTCCCTGATGCTTTTACTCCTACACAACTTTCCCAGGGTTACATAGTTACTGAGATGGGGTCTCACTGTATGAATATGCTTCATGTAAGCTTTGGCTATCCTAGTTGATGCTGAGTGTTTCTTCTCAAATAGTGACCGATCAGGACTTTTGAGTGGCTGACACAGACAAGCATGCTCTGAGTCTCCTGAACCCTATGAAAGAATTGCTCGTGGCTCTTATTGAAGCTTAGAAGGAATTTATTGGATCAGGAGAAAAATCAATAGAGATCCCACTGTAGTGTGGTTTGCGTGGGAGAAGCAGGATCTGAACGGTGCATGGACTAATGGAAGTTTAGAGTCAAATGAGAGGATGGAGGACACTGCACAGAACATGACTAAGAACACAGGGGAGGATGAGGGAGCCGGCTACACCCCCCAGACAGGATTCTAATGGAAGACAGCCCAGTGTGACCACACATAACCCGATTAGAGTGGGGAATGAGAAACCGAGCAGATATCCCGAGTTATGAGACTGTAAATCAATTCAGAGGTGGTGGGTGCGGGTTGCTTCCCTCCCTAGGAGAGATGAGCGGCCACCTAGTCTTCCGTTTACCTCTGCAGTCCCTGCACACACTCAGGGAATCTGGCTGCCTTTGCAGTTGGCCCTGTTCTAGACCCAGGCACTGTGATCCCTCTCTATGGTAAAAGGAACACACTTGCACTTCCAAAAGCTTTTTCTGCCCAGGCAGGCTGATGTATCCTCTAGGAACAAGATTTTAGGGACTCAAGAGAGTCTTTTCATTGTCTTTATTTGTTTGATCAATCTTGCGTTCTTCCATCTGCTAGTCTGAGCAACCTCACTATAGCTAACAAGTAATATAATAACCATATTAGCTCCTATCATCTTGTTTTGAAATACTGTATTACTTTTACTATCTTTCTGTCCTTTTCTTTTGTCTTCATTGTTATTTTCTTATTTTTTTTTCTATAAAATAAACAATTGGAAGGACAAGTAGCTTTGGAAAGAAAAATACTTACTGAATTGACATATACACATATATAGGTATATATAAGATATATATAGATATATAAAAGATATATATAT
>NW_004955524.1:1662136-1688421 GCF_000276665.1 Chinchilla lanigera | reverse complement strand
AACAATATTGAAGAAACATCTTTTATCTAAACTAATGCATTCAACAAGGTGCTAGTTAGCATTAATTACTGTATGTGCATCAATAAATGTTTTGCTTCTTGTATAAAATTAAGATTTTAAAAATATCAAATTTTCTAGTGACTTAAATAATTCTATACTCAAAGTTTATCTTGAGTATTTATAGCAAGCTCAAGTGAACTTTATAAAACCACCATTTGTCTTAGTGTTTTGTGTTCAAGTTTTATAAATAAATTCCTTGTACAGTAAATATTCTTTCCTGCAATACTGTGCATTGAAACCTTAGTCTTCACACTGAGCTCTGTTTCTGGATCTTTATTACTACTTTGAGTCAGACACTTGACAAGTCATGAAGCTGCACAGGATGGGCGTCAGCTACAGTCCTCAGTGTCCCAGAGAGCTGGGATGACAGGGGCACAGCACGTGCCTGGCTTCTGGTTCTGTGTTTTAGAAGCAAACAATTTGTGTAACGATTCAGGCCCCACATGTAGGAGAAAGTTTTTTGGGGCTACTTTGGAGCTTCACAAAAAATGATCTACACTTTCATCTCTATTTTTATCTCTGTCACTTCAGGATACTTTCTTTTAATTTTAAACATTAAAATATGTCTTTTGTGAATATCCATGTGCTGAACTTGAAACTGCCTCAAGAATTTGTGCATGGTTTCATTATCATACTTAATGTAGTTGTTTTTTTTCCCCTAAAACTGTTTTCTTTATCATTCTTTTGTGAATAATATCTATTTTATTGATTTTAAAGTAGAAACATGCATGCTGATTACATTTCTTTCATATTTTAAAGATAAAGCAATGAAAATATATTAACAAACAGACACAAAATGAAATAAAAACAAAAGCAATAAGAATTTAAGACAAAGTGATAGGAAATTAACAAAGGTTGTTGTAGTACATATTGTTATCTTTTAACTGGTGTCTCAGATAAACAAATACGGGTATGTAAGATTGCTCAAACAATTCAACATTCACTATTCCTTTCAATAAATCAGTATAAATTAGTACAATTACCTTAGCTATCCTATGTGTACATATATACATATTTTCCCTTTGTTCATTTCTCTTTTCCCTCAACCAAGTTGTTCTTTCATTTTGATCAGTTTCTTTCCCTTTTGCAATATCTAGTGTACGTTTTTGACATTTTTACTCTTTCAGGTTCCTACTCTAGGGAGACAATACAATGTTTACACATGTAAGTCTGATTTATTTCACTTATGAGTATGGTCTCTAGTTGCATCCATTTACCTGTAAAAGGCCCGAGTTTATCTTTCTTTATAGCTGAGTAATACTCCATGTATGAAAATACCACATCATCTCTATCCATTCCTCAACTGATGGGCGTTTGGGTTGTTTCCATGATTTACCTATAGCAAATTGCACTGTTAGAAACAAGGGTGCACACACATCACTGTGGTGTGATGTTTTTAGCTCTTCTAGAACAATTTGTAAAAGGGCAACAGCTGGGTTGAAAGGGACCTGTAATCCTAGTTTACTGAGGAATCACCACACTGATTTCCACAGTGGTTGCACCAGTCTAGACTGCCACCAACAGTGGGAAGGCTTTCTTTTTCCCCACAGCCTTTCTAGCATTTCTTGTTAGTTGATTTCTTGATGATAGCCATTCTCTCTGGAGTGAGATGGAATCTCAGTGTTGTTTTAATTGGCATTTCTCAAGTGACTAATGATGTTGAACCTTTTTCTTAATGTATTTATTTGCCATTTATATTTCTTCATCTCAGAACCGTGTATTCATCTCAGATGCCCATTGTTATATTGAGTCTTTGAATTTGGGGGTCCTGATTTTTTTAATTCTTTATGTGTAGTAGATAGATGTTCTTTGTCTGAGGGACAATTTGCTAAAAGTTCTTTCCATATTGTACTCTGCTGGTGATTTCTTTAGATGTACAAAGACGTTTCAATAAGATAAGGGTCCAGTTGTTGATTCTTTGAAGTATTTCCTGTGCCATTGGTTTTTGTTCTTGAACTCTCTACATATCCCTATGTCATCAAGATTCTTACCTACTTGCTCTTCCAGTAGATTTAGTGTTTCTACTTTAATATTTAGATCTTTAATCCCCTTTGACTTTAGTTTGGTGCGTGGTGATAGACAAAGGTCTAGTCTCAGTCTTCAGCATATGGTGAACCAGTTTTTCCAGCACCATTTATTAAAGAGGTTATCTTTATTCCAGTGAACTTGTTTGGTCCCGTTGCCAAAAATAAAGTGGCTGAGTGTGTTTGTGGCTTTGGCTGCAGTCTGTTGCATTGATCCTCAGGTCTCTTTTTTTGCTAATGCCATGTTGATTTTATCACAAAAGCTTTGCAGTATAATTTCAAGTGAGGGATTGGAATTCCACCTGACCTGTCATTTTTGCCCAGGAATGCTTTTGCTATTCTGGGTCCCTTCTGGCGCCAGATATATTTTAGGAATGTATTCTCTGGGTCTGTGTGGCACAGTCCTGTTATATTTTCTGTGACTGCATTTAATCTGTACACTAATTTTTGGAGTAAAACTATTTTCATAATGTTCACTCTACGTATCCATGAGCAAGGAATAATTGTCCATTTTCTGAGGTCCTCTTTGATCTCTTTTCACAGTACTGTAGTTTCCATTGTGTAGATCTTCTACCGCTTTTATTATATTGAGCCCTAAATATTTCAGTTTTGAATGCTGTTGTGAAAGGTATGACTTCCTTAATTTCTCTCTCATTGTGTTTATTGTTTTTGCATAGGAATGCTATTGATTTTTGAGTGTTGACTTTATATCCCGCTATACTACTAAATTTGTTTATTATTTCTAGGAATCTGCTAGTGAAGTTTTTGCAGTCTTCCAGGTAGAGTATCATGTCATTCACAAATATTGACAATTTCACTTCTTCCTTTCCTAGTCTTATTCTTTTGACGTTTCTCTCATGTCTAATTCCTCTGACCATTGCTTCCTGGACAATGCTGAATAGGAGTGGTGACAGTGGACATCCCTTTCTTGCTCCTGAATTTATTTGTTGTTATTGTTCCTAATTTTAAAGCAAAAACTCTCAGTTTTGTCCAGTTAGTATGATGTTGGCTGCTGCTTTTCCATAGGTGGTTTTTCACCAGATTGAGGTACAGACCATCTATTCCAATTTTCTGCAGGGTTTTTATCATAAATGAGTGTTGTACTCTGTCAATAGCCTTTCTGCATCTATTGAGATGGTCATGTTGTTTTTGTCTTTGACTCTGTTGATATGGTGTATTACATTTATTGCTTTGTGCTTGTTGAGCCATCCCTTGGATTAATCCCAGTTGGTCATGGTGTATAATCTGTTTGATCATTTGCTGCTTTCTCCTTGGTAGTATTTTACTGAGTATCTTTGCATCTATGTTCCATAGGGAGACTGGCCTGTAGTTCTCTTTTTTGCCTGGATCTTTCTCCGGTATTGGTATCATTATAATACATGAGTCAGAAATGAATTAGGGAGAACTGCTTCCATTTCAATTTGATGGAAGACTTTGAGGAGTGTTGTCATTAAATCTCTAAATTTCTTGTAGAATTCAGCTCTGAATCTGGTAAGACCTGGGGTTTCTTTCTTTACTGTTAGGTTTTTAATCATATTTCCAATTTCATCAATGGATATTGAGTTATTAAGAAGTTTTATATCTTCTTGATTCAGCTTTGGTAATTCATACTTATCTAGGAATCTGTCCACTTCCTCTGTGTTTTCCATTCTATTGGAGTAAACATTTTCAAAGTAGGTATTGATGATCTTCTGAATTTCTATAGAATCTTCAGTGTATTCGCTTTTTCATTCTTTATTGTATGAATTTGAGGTTTTTCTTTTCTTTTTTGATAAAGGTTTGCTAGGAATTTATCAATTTTATTTATTCTTTCAAAGAACCAACTACTTGGTTCACTAATTCTTAGTAGTGTTTTCTCATCTCAGTTGCATTAATTTCTGTCTGGATATTTATAATTTTCTGTCTTCTTTTGTCTTTGGGCTTGACTTGTTCTTTTTCTAAAAGTTTGAGGTGCAGCATAGCATTTTGCATTTCTGCTTATTCTGTTTTCCTGAGGTGGGAATTCACTGCTATAACTTTCCCTCTGAGGATGGCTTTCATTTTATCCCACAGGTTCTTGTAAGTTGTACCTATATTTTCATTTCATTGTCTATAGTGTTTAATTTCTTCTTTGATATTATCTGTGACCCATTGGTTCTTCAGAAGGATGCTGCTTAATTTCCATGTGTTTATGGAGTTCTTATGACTTCCTTTGTCATTACTTTCCAATTTCATTGCACTACAGTCTGATAACATGCATAACATAATGTCAAATCATATGCATTTTCTTAAGCATGTTCTGTGTGCTGGTGTATGGTCTATTTTAAAGAATGCCACATGTGCAGCTGAGAAGAATGTGTATTCTGAAGCTGTTGGGTGGAGCACTCTGTAAAGGTCTCCTAAGTCCATTTGTTCATAGATTTGGTTTAGTTGCATCATTACTTTGCTAATTTTTTCTCTAGTTGATCTATCTGTCTGTGACAATGGAGTATCAAAGTCCTCTGTTATGATTGTGTTGCTACTTATTTCATTTTTTGTATCTGTTAAAATTTATCTTATGTACTTGGGTGCTCCTGTGTTTGGTGCATAAATGTTTATGACTGTTAACTTTCTCTTGGAATTTCCTCCTCACAGCTATGTAGGGACCTTCTTTATCTGTTTTAATTATCATGGTTTGAAATTTCCATTGTCTCCAAATACATCATATTGTTGCATTTTGTTTCTTGATCTAATCTGCCAGTCTACTTCTTTTGGTTGGTGAATTGAGACCTTTTACTTGATGGTTATAAATGATATGTACTGGCTTATCTTTGTCATGTTGTTTTCCTGCTGTTGGTTCCTCTTGTTTCCCTCATTTAATTGCTTGCTCTGCTTCTTGGTTCTTTCATGTTGTTGTTCTTGAAGTTCAGGTCTTTTTATCTTTCTAGAATATCTTATATTACTCTTGTAGGGTTGGTTCAGCACATATGAATTTCTTCACTTGATCTTTATCATGGGAATATTTGATTTCTCCTTTAGTTTTGAAGGATAGTTTTGCAAGGTACATCAATCTGGGTTGGAAATTGTGTTCTTTCAGGACCTGAAGTACTTCACTCCAAGCTCTTCTTGACTTGACGGTTTGTGTTGAGAAATCTGCCACGATTCTGATGGGCTTTCCTTTATAGGTGATCTGTTTCTTTTCTCTAACAGCTTTTAATGTTCTGTTCTTTTGCTGAATTTCTGGGATCTTGATCACAATATGTCTGGGTATAGATTTATTTTGGTTATGGCTATTTGGAGTTCTATATTCTTCAGTTACATGAATGTTCAATTCTTTTTCCATGCTTCTTAAATTTTCTGCTATTACTTCCACAAATAGTCTTTTTATGTCATTTGTGCTGATACCTGCTGTTTCATTGATACCTATTAATCTCACATTATTTTTCTATCCTTCATCTTGCAGCTGTTGAATTGTCATTTCTTGGTTTCTTATTATTTTTAAGAGATTCTTCCTTTCATGGTCATTTGCAGCAATACTGTTTTCAAGTTCTGAAAGTCTAACTTCAGCTTTGTTCAACCAGTTTTTCCAGCTGTCAGTGAAACTTTTAATTTCCTGAATGTTTGTTTGAATCTGTTTTGTACACTCCAGTTCTTTCCTATATTTTTCATTCAAGGTTTCCATTCACTTACTGTGCTCCTCTATTTTCTTTTCTATGTCTCTTTAGATGTGCTAAGCAAGTCTTTCATTATTGCTGTCATTTCTTTTTTTCAACTTTAGACATTATTTCTGATCTGATGTCTTCTATGACCTGATGGAGTTGTTTCTTTACTTCAGCTGCTATCATTTCAGAAATTTCAGGTGTAGGACTTCGAAGTTCTTCTGCTACAGTATCTCCTGGACTTGTTCTAGGTGGTGCGGAGGCCTGTGATTACATTTTGCTCCCCTGTTTTCCCATTTTCAGAGACCCAGATGTTCCCTGGAGTTCAGTCTCCCTCCCAGGTTGATGTGAGAGTGATGGGGCAAGGACCCAAACATCCCTGGTTCTCAGTGTGGCTCCCCAGATGCTGCATGTCACAGGTTGTGATCACAGGTTGTGATCCCATGGTCCCAGGATGTGATCCTGTGATCCCACAGTTGTGTGGGGCTCAGCTTGGCTCCCCCTCAGGGGTTCTCGAAGCTGTCCAGGTGTCAGCCCTGTTTCCACCGTGCTGTAGTAGTGGGCAGGTCTTGGTCACCAAGGCTCCCGACACTGCCTGGGACCCATTCTGGTTCCCACAACAGTGGGGTTGGGTGAACACGCAGTCTCTGCGGCCAATGAAGCTGGCTGAAGTTCAATTTAGCTCCTCTGGGGTGCTTGGTGAGGACAGTGAGTAGCACCCAAGGTTCCTGAGGTTGGGGCCTCCTCCTGGCTCCCTGGCAGGTAGGGCAGCGGTTTGGCCAGCTCACAGTCTTTTCCAAAGCTGTCCACGGTTCAGCTGAGTTACAACAGGGGCAGAGGTGCAGGAACTGGCCCCCTAAGACCCTGATGCTGTCTGGGGCTCTGCCTGGATCCCAAGCTCATGGAGGAGCACTAGCAGCAGCTCAGCAGCATTCCCAATGTGGTCCAAGGTTCAGCTCAGCTCGAGTGGGAGGGGTGGTATGGCAGGAAATTTTCTGCTATTCCTTCTGCAAGTAGACTTTTTATCATCTGTGTGGCCTCCTGCTGTTTCTTTGATGCCTATTAGTCTTACATTATTTTTCTTTGCATCTTCTTGCACCTATTGCATTATTTCCTGGTTCCTTGTTACTTTTAAGAGATCTTTCCTTTCACAGTCATTACCTGAAATACTGTCTTCAAGATGTGACAGTCTGTCTTTACCTTCATTAAAGTGGTTTTGCCAGTTTTCTATGGAAGTTTGATTTCCTGGATTTCTCTGTGTATCTGTTTCTCATATCCTACTTCTTTCGTATAATCTTCATTGAACATTTTCATCATTTTTCTATGCCCCTATGTTTTTATATTCCTTCTTCACATGTGCTGAGGAATTCTTTCATTATTATTGTCACTTCACTTTTTACCCGAGAGATTATTTCTGATCTGACATTTTCTATAGCCTGATGGAATTGTTCCTTTACTTCAGTGGCAATCATTTTAGAGCTTTCAGGTGTTTGATTTCCAAGTTCTCTTATATCAGTATCTCCTGGTCTTTTTCTGGTCGTGGTGGAGTTCTGAGTTTGCAATTTTCCAAATCCTCTTGTCATTTTGGGTGCTGCAGACAGAACTCTGAGCCTCTCCCTGCTCAGGAAACTCACAGAAGGTCCCTAGGGTCTCTAGTTTTCCTGAGTGTCAAATTTGCCCCAAAATGGCAGGAAAAGTTGGGCTACCAGGACTGAGGTCCCCAGGCTGCTGATAGAGTGCAGTTTGAACTTAGTAACAAACTGTGATTGTAGTAGAATGTGGGCTACCAGTTCCAGGGACCCCAAGCAGCTGATGGAGTATACCAGTGTTTCTAGGGCTCAGCTGTGAAACATGATGGTGGTGGAACATGAACCACCATGTCCAGCGTCCCCAGGCAGTTGATGAAGTGTATGTATCTCTTCCAGGGCTCAGTTTCAAACTAAAGTGTTGGTAGAACATGGGCCTCCAGGTCTGAGGACTCCAAGAATTTCACTGAGTGCACAGAGGGCTCAGGGGTTACCATGATGGTGGCAGAACACCTGATTACTATTTTTCTATTGATATTTTAGTCTTAGTTCTTACATCCAAATGTTTCTCTCTATTTCAAAATTATCTTGCCTCCTTTTGATGTGAAAGCTTGTTTTTTGTGCTCATAAACTTCTTCTTCATTGATTTGTCCAGAAAAACAGTGCCTACACACTTATCTCAGAGAAGGCTCTTTCTTCATTTTTTTCCCATTCTGTCCAGATATCTGGACATCCCTGCCACTATTTGGTGTGTAATGGTCCTGCTCTCTGACTACCTTAACAGTAATTGATCACAGTGACTATTAATTTTTACGTTGTGTGATTTATTCAGTATATGTTGAAATTTAATGAGGTTTGTGAGTGCACGTGTGTGTATGTGTGTACACATGCAAATATGTGAGATTTCAGAAAAAGGATCTTAAATTTTCCTACACATCTGATGAACTACTGGATCAGAAAGTCCATCACTGACCCACATATATCTCTTTCGGATATTTCTTTAGCGGTGTATAGTAAAGAGTCTACTTAGTTTTGGCAGATAAAATCTAAGCTATATTAATAGGGTGGCTCTCTTGTTTTGAAGGTACAGTGGTTTAGATATATAAATTAGGTCTGTGATTCATACATGTAAAATAAATATAAATTATCATATACAATTGTTATATAGATATTTAAGGGTGGAGAATGGTTATTGTTCTGTCACAATGGGGTTTGGGTCAGATCCTAATGATCACATCTCTGTTTAACAAATGATACCATAATACTATATTATACTTTTTCATCAATAATGTCCTTTGTCTTCTATAATGCTTTTCCTGGACATGTATTCTTAAGGAATAGTTCACTATGACAAGCCTGGGTCATCCTCAATATTTTAAAATTTTAGAAGACCAGGTGTTACAATGTCACAATCTAAAGTCTTACTCTATTAATTCTCAAGTGTTAAATGAAAATGTCAATATGGTTTCCCTTCTTGGCTTTCTGTTCAAATGCAGATTACCTGGAAATAACTCAAAGTCCATCATAAAGACAATTTGACATTTTTAGTTCTTCCTTTGAACTAATACATATTTAACATGTTTTAAAGGCCACATTAAACAAGGTTTTCAAACAACTGTTCTATTCTTCAATTTTC
Organism: Chinchilla lanigera; assembly: GCF_000276665.1. NCBI lineage: Eukaryota > Metazoa > Chordata > Mammalia > Rodentia > Chinchillidae > Chinchilla > Chinchilla lanigera. The sequence goes on along the minus strand of NW_004955524.1, from coordinate 1,679,558 downwards.
ATTTATTTTCTAAGTAACATGAGCAGGGCTTTTAGACAACAGTATTATTTTTCAATTTCTATTTTTTTGATGTAAATTTCACTAAACTTTAGAAGCTTATCATGAATAGGACCCTGCTGGGTGTCTCAGTGAAACAGTGTAATAGCTGAGAGCTGCAATGACTTTTCTCAATCAGTATATATGAGGGATGGGGATTTGCCGAAGAACCTTCACCTGCAATTTCTAGTGGGAAAATTACACTAGCAAATTACGGAATGTAGTTTACTCAAATATAGGGAGTAGAGTCAAATTTAAAAGAACAAATCAATTTAAAAACCAACAAAGTAATTTAGATGTCATTTGAAATTTGAAAGCAAAATACAAATAAATGAACAAAGAAATCACATCAATTATCACAAATTGTAAATATTATGCAAAGATGAATTAAATGTAAGGCTTTTCTTTAATAATGATTTTGCCCTGCTCAGCCTGCTGCAGACAAATGTGCAAACAACAGGGACTCTAAATCAGCAATCATTAAGTTTAACAGTTGCCCAGCCTGACAAAAATCAACAGAAAATCTACTTCCTAGTTTTTGTGTGACAGTCTTGTCAATGGTCCTCCCACAACACAATTGTGAACCAGCTCTTCTTTCAATCTTGGAAGGAAATCAAATGCCTTCATGAGAAATTCACCCCTGTGATGCATCTAATTATAAATAGCTTCAAAAATTTAAACCTCCAAGTGAATCATATTCATGCTTAGGTCGTAATGATATGAGAGCAGGAGAGGAACACAGCATTCAGATCATAAACATTGGATTGGACTGGATTGGAAGATCATACATTGAGTCTTTCCCCTAAGAACATCTGTGCTCTCTATGCAGGCTTATACCTAGGAACTACCAGAAATACCTGGCCTTCATTTTTGCCATAGAAGAGATCAACAGGAATCCTCATCTTTTACCCAACATTTCCCTGGGCTATGAATTCCATAATTTCCTTTACACTCATTGGAGGATATTAGAAAATTCCTTCATTTTGCTCACAGGACAACATGAGATCCCCAATTACACATGTAGGAGAGAGAGCAAGTGTGCAGCAGTAGTGACAGAAATACCATGGGGCACCTCGGCTCAGATCGGACCACTGCTGGAACTCTACAGATTTCCCCAGGTGAGGGTTGGTGGGACAGGAAAAGGTGACACCACATCAACAGTGCTTCAATTACGAGGAGTATAAAGGTTTAGAAAGGAGACCGGTATTAGGCATCTTTCAAGGTGTTTCATGCACTAGAATTTGCACACAGAGACTTACTGGGTTAGCCAAGATTTCTTTTCATGCACTGAAGAGAGAAATCAAAGGTATGTTGTCAATGTCTGAGTCTTTTACATTTTAAAAAAGTGCACAAAGAGTGAGATGATTAGAAAAATTGGAACATGTGTCTCCTTCTACAAACACCAATTGTTACTAAGTACACTTCAGGTCACTACTGTGCTTTCCATCAACATTCTCCAGTGTTTTCTTCCAATTTTCTTTTCCCTTTAGGTGACCTTTGGTGCTTTTGATCCTACACTGACTGACAGTGGCCAATATCCTTCTCTTTATCAAGTGGCCCCAAAGGACACGTATTTGGCCCTTGGCATGGTGACCTTGATGCTTCATTTCCACTGGACCTGGGTGGGCCTGCTCATCACAGAAGGCCACAAGGGTCTTCAGTTTCTCTCAGATATAAGAGCTGAGATGGACAGGAACAGAGTCTGTGCAGCCTTTGTGAAAATGGTCTCAACTGTGGCTCTTTCATATGTCTCACCCATATGGAAGTATGACATCCTGCCTGCAGATGCATCATCAGTCAGTGTGGTGGTTATCTACTATGATAATGATAATGGAAATGATGTAAATTATAATGTAATGCAACACTTAGTGACATGGAAAGTCTGGGTGACAAACTCACAATGGCATGCTGACCTGTCTGGGAGAGATTTCATACTTGACCCATTCCATGGGATTCTTCTTTTCTCACACCACCGTGAAGAGATTTCAGGTTTCAAAAAATTTGTTGAGGAAGCTACCCCTTTCAAATACCCAGAAGACACTTATCTCTCTATATATTGGTTCAAGAATTTCCATTGCTCATTCTCTGATTCTGACTGTGCCTTGAAGAACTGCACACCTAATGCCTCTGTGGCTTGGTTGCCTCCAAATCGATTTGACACAACCATGAGTGATGAGAGCCACAATATATACAATGCCGTGTACGCTGTGGCCCATGCCCTCCATGCGATGCTTTTGGAAGAAGTACAAAGGCCACCAATGAGAAATAGACAAGGGAGGATATTTCCCTCTTGGCAGGTAATGTGTCTTCCTTTGGATGGCAGGCTGTGTTCACGGTGTATCTCTCAAGTTATTCTATGTGTTTCACCCGAGTATTAGAACCATTTCTACAAAATACAAGACACTGTGTATCACACTTATTGTTAAAGGGTAAATCTTGAGCTGAGTTGAAATGATCACCCACCTAAACACATCCCATGAGGTTGCTAAAGCACAACAGGAAAACCTGTAGTCGCTTATGAAACTAAATGGTGTTAAACTTGACAATACACATATTATTTGAATTTTTCATTTACTTCTGCAAACTCTTCTAGTATTGATGAACTCATTTTGTTGGGTGATGCTATGGAAATAAATAAACAATGGAAATTATGGGTTTTAAAATCTTTTATTCCACAGTTGATGTTTTTGCCTAACACAACTGTACAAATTTTTTAAATCAGCTTGCATTGAATATCTTTTTTATTTCCTGAAACTGACCATATTTTCTGGGACAGAATGACCTTTTAGTCCCGAAGCATTCATGTGCTATAAATCAATAGATACCACTCTTAAAGCTGCTTTATATAACTGCGAGTAAAGACACTTAGAAGCTTTCCCCTGTCCCTATTGTCTGTCTTTATCTTGGAGCCATGTTGACAGAGGATGATGTGTGTCTTGCAGCTGCATCATTTTCTGAAAAACACCCAATTTAACAATCCTGCTGGAGATGAAGTTACCTTGAATCACAGCAGAAAACTGGATTCAGAGTATGACATTATCAATTTTTGGAATTTTCCAGAAGGTCTTAGACAAAAGGTTAAACTGGGAACATTTTCTTCACATGCTCTAGACGGTCAAAAAATAACTATATCTGAGGATATGATAGAGTGGACCACAGGAATGACAGAGGTGGGTTGCACATAATCACTACGCACTTTCTTAACCATGAGTAAGTTAAACACTGTCAAAGGTTTGTACTGCCAATTTTGCTCATGGAATGACAACATGTGGAAATTGAACAACTCAATTTCAATTTGAAAATAATTTCTTTGCAATCTTTCTGATGAATGTGAAATTATTACATTTACTTAATTATATTTTTATAACATATGTTTCATATTATGAAATAAATTTGGCACTGAATTATAAACCTTGGTTTATGTATGTATTCAAATTAAGTTTTTCTCTCTCACTCTGAAAAAGTAAGTAAAAGTCTAAGAAGTTACCACCCTATATTTTTCTTTAGACTCCCCGCTCAGTATGCAGTGACAGTTGCAATCCTGGATTTAGAAAAAGCCCTCAGGAGGGAAAGGCTGCCTGTTGTTTTGATTGCACCCCCTGTGCAGATAATGAGATCGCCAACACCACAGGTAGGAGCACGTCCTGTGGACACATTCTCACTCTACGTTTTATTCACTACCTCTGTCTGCAAAGTGGACAGCATCTTGTGAAGGGTACTGATGATAAAATTGCTCCTTCACCTGTCAAATTATTTCTTATATTGACTGCAATTGCCACTTTGAAAGCACACTTTCTCCTTTCAACTGTACTCAATTCATTTTCCTTTTATCCCATTCTTAAGAATCTTTTTTCTTTTTTGCATTTCTGGGGTATGAACCAGAATGTGCTTAGCAATGACCTGTGTCCCTAGTGATATTTATTTGCTATTTTGATACAGAATATCACCAATTTGACTCAGATACCTCAAAGCTTTAATAGACTTGTTTCAGTCCACTGATTCCTCGGGATAACAGTTTTGCACCATTGTACCTGGCTATAATGATTTATTTTTTATAGTCTCACTAAGAGAATTTTCTCAAAAGAAGCCCTTTTCCTCCCATGAAGCATCTAAGTTCCATCTCCATCATGAAGGTTAACAAGCAGTAGGATTTAAACAAACTCTTCACAACCATTGAAACCACATCAAAGTTGCACTCAAGAAAAGGGCCAGGAATAATTCATTTTCCAGTACCTGACACTATTCTCTTTTTTAAATTTTTTTTATTTTAAAAACAAAACAATGAAAACATATTAACAAACAGACATCCGTTTAAAAAAATAGAAGAAGAAAAATACAAGCAATATTGGATTACAGAGAAGGTGACAGGAAATGAACATTGATTGCTATATTACATATTGATAACTTCAAAGTGGTTTCTCAGGAAAGCAAATGTAGACATGAAAGATTGATCAAATAATCAATCTTTAACTATTCCTTTCTTTTTTTTTTTTTTTTTTTTCTCCGGTACCGGGAACCGAACTCACGACCTTGCGCTTGCCAGGCAGGCTCTTTGCCGCTGAGCTAAATCCCCAGCCCTACTATTCCTTTCAATAAAGTGATATGTCAGTAGTACAACTATGTTAACTATCCTGTATGTACATATATACACAGCTTTTCCCCTCTTTCTCTTCCCTTTTCCCTAATTCCAGTTGCTCTTTACTGTTGCACAGTATCCTTTCATTTCACAATGTCTGTCATACCTCAATTTTTATTGACTCAGGTTCTTACACGAGTGAGACAATATGTTGCTTACACATGCAGGCCTGATTTATTTCACTTATGAATATGGTCTGTAGTTGTGATCATTTACCTCTGAAAGCCTCGAGTTTATCTTTCTTTACAGCTGAGTAATATTCCATTCTATAAAAGTACCACAATTTTCTTATCTAATTCCCAGTGGATGGACATTTGGATTGCTTCCACAATTTAGTAATTACAAACTGTGCTGCTATAAACATGGGTGCACGTATATTGCTGTGATATGATGTTTTTAGATTTTCTGGGAAAATACCCAGAAGGGGAATAGCTGGGTTGAATGGGAACTCTAGACCTAGTTTTCGGAGGAATCTCCAAACTGATTTCCACAGTGGTTTCACCAGTCTACACTCCCACCTGCAGCAAATAAGTGTTCCTATTTCTCCACAGCCTCGCCAGCATTTGTTATTGGTTGATTTCTTAATGCTAGCGATTCTTACAGGGTTAAGATGAAATCTCAATATTGTTTCAATATGCATTTCTCAAATAACTAATGATATTGAACATTTTCTCATGTATTTATTTGCCATTTGTATTTCTTTATCTGAAAAGTGTGTGTTTATTTCAGATGCCCGTGTTTGGATTGGGTCTTTGATTTTGGAGGGGTTGATGTTTTTTAATTCTTTATATATTCTAGATAGAAGACCCTTGTCTGAGTGACAGCGAGCTAAATTTTTTTTCCCAATCTGTGGGTTTTCTTTTTACTCTGCTGGTAATTTCTTTAGATGTGCCAAAACTTTTCAGTAAAATGAGATCCCCGTTGTTGATTCTTTGAAGTGTTTCCCTTGTGGTTTGGTTTTTGTTCATGAACTCTCTGCCTACCCCTATGTCTTCAAGATTTTTACCTACTTTCTATTCCAATAGATTTAGTGTTTCTGTTTTAATATTGAGATCTATGATCAATTTTGACTTGAGTTTTGTGCATGGTAATAGAGTTGCATCTATTTGCAGTTTTCAGCAAGTGGCAAGCCAATTGTGCCAGCACCATTTATTAAAGAGGCTATCTTCACTTCGAAGATATCAGTATGTAATACAACAACCATTGTTAATTCCCTACCACTTTGTTTGTAACTCTGTATTGTCTGTACTGTGCTTGTGATATGTTGTAAAATGTTGTATGTCTGTTAATGTTTCCCCCCTTTTATCTTTAAAATTAAAAAAAAATTAAAAATAAAGAGGCTATCTTCCATCCAGTGAGCTTGTTTGGCCCTTTTATCGAAGATTAGGTGACTGAATTTGTTTGTGATTGTGGCTGTTTCTTCCAGTCTGTTCCATTGATCCTCAAGTCTGTTTTTCAACCAGTACCATGTTGATTTTATTACACAGCTACTGTAGTAGCTGTGTAGTATAATTTCAGGTCAGGGATAGTGATTCTGCCTGACTTGTCCTTGTTGCCCAGGATTGCTTTTGCTATTCTGTGTCTCTTCTGGTTCCAGATGAATTTTAGGAATATTTTCTCTAGATCTGTAAAGTATGACGATGGTATGTTAATGGGAATTGCACTGAATCTGTACAACAGTTTTGGTTGTATGATCATTTTCACAGTGTTGGTTCTTCCTATCCAGGTGCAAGGAATATTTTTCCATTTACTGAAATCTTCTTCAATCTCTGTCTTCAGAGTACTGTAGTTCTCAATGAATAGGTCTCTTACTTCTTTTGTTAGATTGATTCCTAAATATTTCATTTTCTTTGATGCTATTGTGAAAGGTATGGTTTCCTTAATTTCACTCTCAGTTGTTTGATGTTTGTGTATAGGAATGCTACTGATTTTTGAGTGTTGCATTTATATACAGCTACATCCCTGAATTTGTCAATTAACTCAAGGAGTATTCTTATGGAGTTTTGGGGTCTTCCATGTAAAGTATAATGTCATCTGCAAATAATGATAATTTCAATTCTTTCTTTCCTGTCTTTATTTCTTTTATTTCTCTCTCTTGTTTAATTGCACTGGCTAATACTTCCAGAACTATGTTGGATAGGAGTAGTGACAGTGGACATCCTTGTGTTGTTCCTGATTTTAAAGTAAAAGCTTTCCGTTTTTGTCTATTTAGTATGATGTTGGCTGTTGGTCTATCATAGATGGCTTTGATCAGATTGAGGCAAAGACCATCTGTTCTGGTTTTCTGTAGGTTTTTATCATGAATGAGTGTTGGGCTTTGTCAAAAAAATTTTCTGCATCTATTGAGATGATCTTATGGTCTTGTTTTTGGCTCCATTGATATGGTGTATAACATTGGATTTGCAAATATTGAACCATCCCTTCATTCCTGGAATGAATCCAACTTGGTCATGGTGTATGATTTTCTTGATGATTTGGTGCATTCTATTTGCTAGTATTTTACTGAGTATTTTTGAATCCATGTTCATTAGGGACATTGGTCTGCAGTTCTCATTCTTGGTTGGGTCTTTCTCTGGTTTTGGTATCAGTATAATACTTGCCTTGAGAAATGAGTTAGGGAGAATTGCTTCCTTTTCAACTTCATTGAAGAGTTTAAGGAGTGTTGGCATTAAATCTCTGAATTTTTTGTGGAATTCTGCTGTGAATCCATCAGGGCCAGGGCTTTTCTTTGCTAGTAAATTTTTAATCCTGTTTTCAATCTCATTATTGACATTGGGTTGATTAGGATTTTTATATCTTAGGGATCCCTTTATATAGGGATGATATTGGTTTGTTTAGGATTTTTATATGTTCTTGATTCAACCTTGGTAATTCATACATTTCTAGGAATCTGTCTATTTCTTCTGAGTTTTCTATCCTATGGAAGTAAAGATTTTTAAAGTAGATATTAATGATCTTCTGAATTTCTATAGGATCTGTAGTAATTTCATCCTTTTAACTCCTTATTGCATGAATTTGAATTGTTTCCTTTCCTGTTTTGATAAGGTTGGCTAGGAGTTTATCAGTTTTATTTGTTCATTCAAAGAACCAACTCTTTGATTCATTTTTTATAGTATTTTCTTCTTCTCAATTGCATTAATTCCTGCCCTGATCTTTATAATTGCCTCCCTTCTTTGCGTTTGGGGCTTGACTTCTTTTTCTAAAAGTTTGAGGTGCAACATTAGGGTATTTATTTGTTCTCTTTCTGTTTTCCTTATGTGTGAGTTCATCACTATAAATTTCCCTCTGAGGACTGCTTTCATTATATCCCACAGATTCTGGTAAGTTGTGTTTACATTTTTGTTTCTTTGTAGATATTTTTGAATTGCTTCTTTAATTTGTTCTGTGACCCATTGGTTGTTCAGGAGGTTGTTATTTAATTTCCAAGTGTTTATGGAGTTTTTGGAGTTTCTTTTGTCATTAATTTCAAATTTTATTGCATTGTGGTCAGATAATATGCATGGCATAATTTCAATTCTTTTGCATTTAGTTAGGTATGTTCTATCACCTAGAATGTGGTCTGTTTTAGAGAAAGACCCATGTGCAGCTGAGAAAAATGTGTATTCAAATGCTATGGGGTGGAACACTCTGTAGACATCTACTAAGTCCATTTGTTCACAGCTTTGGTTCAGGTTTATTATTTCTTTGCTGATTTTTTGTATAGTTGACCTAACTCTTTGTGTCAAAGGGGTGTTTAAGTCCCCTATTACAATAGTGTGATAGTTTATTTGGAGTTTCATGTGTCTTAAGATTTGTCTTATGTCATTTGGTGCTCTCATATTTGGTGCATACATGTTTATGATTGTTATCTCTTCCTCTTGCAGTTTTCCTCTCACAAGTATGGAGTGACCTTCTTTATCTCTTTTGATTGTTTTTGGTTTGAAGTTTACAATGTTTGCAAACATAATAGCTACTCTTTTTTTCTGGGATCCTGTTGCATGGAGGATTGTTTTCCATCCTTTGACTTTCAGTCTATGGATTTCCTTTTGAGTAAAATGTATTTCCTGTATACAACATATTGTGAGGATTTGTTTCTTAATCCACTCCTCCATTCTGTTTCTTTTGACTGGTAAATTGAGGCCATTTACATTAATTAAAACTTATATGTGTTGGTTTACGATTGTCATGTTATTTACTTGCAGTTGGTTGCCTACTTTTTCTACCTGTTTACTGCTTTCTCTGTTTGAGAGTTCCTTACTGTTGCTGTTCTTGAAATTGTGGTCATTTTTGTCTCTGTCTAAAATATCTTTTAGTACTCTTTGTAAGGTTGGTTTGGCACTCATGAAGTTCTTCAGTAGTTCTTTGTCATGGAAATATTTAATTTCTCCATTGAATTTGAAGGATAGTTTTGCAGCACACATCAGTCTTGGTTGGAAGGTGTTTTGTCTCAGGACCTGTAATACCTTGCTCCAAGCTCTTCTCGCTTGGATGGTGTTGAGAATTTTTCTGTGATTCTGATGGGGTTTCCTTTGTAGATGATCTGTTTCTTTTCTCTAGCAGATTTTAATATTCTGTTTTTTTGCTGGAGATCTGGGATCTTGATTATTATATGTCTGGGTGTAGTTTTATTTTGGTTATGGCTATTTGGAGTTCTATATGCCTCATTTACTTATAGACCAGATTCTTTTTCCATACTTGGGAAATTTTCTGCTATTATTTCTGCAATTATTCTCTTTATGTCATTTGTGTTACCTCCTGCTGTTTGATTGGCTCCTATTAGTCTTACATTATTTCTCTTTGCCTCGTCTTGCAGCTGTTGAATTGATTTTTCCTGATTCCATGTTGATTTTAAGAGATCCTTTCTTTCACGATCGTTAGCTGCTATTCTGTCTTCAAGATCTGAAATTCTATCTTCGGCTTCATTCAAGCAGTTTTGCCAGCTTTCAATGGAAGTTTCAATTTCCTGGATATCTCTTTGAATCTCTTTCACATTCTATTTCCTTCCTATATTGTTCATTTAACATTTCCATAAGTTTCCTATGCTCATATATTTTTTATATATGTCTTCTTTAGATGTGCTGAGTAATTCTTCCATTTTTATTTTCATTTCATTTTTTACCTGAGAGATTATTTTGAGCTGATGTCTTCTGTGGCCTGATGGAATTGTTTCTTTACTTCCATTGCAATCATTTAGCAATTTCAGAAATGTGTTTACCAACTTCTATGTCAATATCTCCTGGACTTGTTCTGAGAGGAGTGGAGTTCTGAGATTTCATTTTAGTTCCTCATCTTGTCATTTTTGATGTTGGTGGTAAAGCCCTCGGTCTCTTTCCTCCCTGTCAGCTCAGCAAAGGTCACTAGCATCCTTAGTTTTCCTGGTGGTCAAACTTGCCCCTCAGTGGCTGCTGAGGTGTGCTGCTTAGTCTGGATTCTTCCAGCAGTTGGTGAAGTTCACCTAGTTCTCCCAGGCCTTAGACACCAACCATGATGTCATCAGGTCACAGACAATCTGATCCGTTGTCCCCTGACAGCTCAGGGCACAAGTATGAACCAGAAGTAGTCTGCACTGGTGACATGATCACAGACCACTTGGTCCTGTGACTACAGGAAGCTCAGGGCTAAGGTGGAGCCCAGACATGGACAGCAGTGTCTGTAGTTTGTGGACTGCCAGATTCTGTGTGTGCAGGCCTCTTACCATGAGCACAGGAGCCAGACATGGGCTGCACTGGCAGTGATCACAGACCGCCTGTTTCTGTGCACTTTGCCCAGTCTTGAACTGTGGTTTCAGCAGTCTGTGGACGGCCTGCCCTGGGGCTTCATGTGTCACTGGGCACGAACAGGGGGGCCCCATGCAAACCCCAGTGTTAGCAGGTTAGTGAGTCCCTTGAGACAGTCTCCTGTGTACCCTGGGTGCACAGGGGATGGAGACATGGACTGCAATGGCAGCAGTGTTCTGGGTCACCTGCTCTGTTCCCAGGAAGTAGATGGGGGGCTACCTTGTTCCCACAGCATTCAGGTGTGAGCCGTGGTGTGAGCAGATCATGGGCCTCCTGATTCTGTGTCTGCTGGCCACTCGTGGTGCACACAGGAGCCAGACACAGGCTGTGCTGGCAGTGATCAGGGACTACCTGTTTCTGCCCACTATTCTTTACACTATTCGTTACCCAAAGCAGGTGCTCAAAAAGATTGAGCTTGTTTGGAGATAGGAGGATGTCTTTGATGTAAAACATGCTTATAGCACAGCACAATCTCACACCCTAGGATTTCATCCCTGTTCTCCTAGAATGCATAGGTGAGTGGGGAGACACCCTACATCATGAATTAGAGTCTCTACCACAGAATAGCAAGGAAGATATATAAGGGATTGAACAAGTAAGAATATCTGCATTTCAGGAGGGTGTCATGGGCATTTTTACAGAGGTGATAGCATTAGTATTACATCAGAATGAAAAAGGGCTGGCATAAATCCTTCTTGGGATTAAATAGAAGTGGCCAAAATGGCATATTCACCATTTATGGAACATGCAACTATCCTAAAAGAAAATGCCATGTTATTAAAGTGCACAAAATATGAGGATGACGGTTAAAACATGTTCTGTGAAATTTACAGAACTCCAATGTTGCAGACCGTTGCACACCATAAGTTTCACTTTAGAAATATTTACATTTCTTATAAATCATGACATATTGGAATCACCTTCATACTGAATATTGTCTAATTTGTTTTTGTGTCTGGTATAACTTTTGATTTCAAAACACAATTATGATTTCAAATTTTCTTTGAAATAAATGGAGACTGATTATATATCATCTACATGTTTTGAGTATATATTCTTCATAGAGTTTAGCAATAAGGCACATTTTCTAAAATTGTTGTATGTGCACATATAGAGAACAATACACCCATTAATATCAGTCAATACATGCCACCAGTGTGGATAAATATCAACCACATGTAGTCTATAGAAAAGGTGAAGTACAAATTAAAAATCATATACAATTGAAAACTCCTGTGAGAAGGTAAAGCTACACTGAGACAAATATCTACCTTATATTACATACACGTTTGTGCTGTCAAGTATTTAAATTAAAAAGCTAAAGTTTCATTTGAAATACTCTTTACACAGTAGAAAAGAGTTGAATAAATTGAAAACAAAGAAATGAAAGAAAGGATACAATCTGAAAGAAATTTTTAAGAAATTAAAAGACACAGACAAAATAAACACAACTAAATGTAATTTTAATATGAAAAAGTGACAAATCTTAGTACAACTGATCAAGAAGAGAACAATTGAAAGCTACTATAATATCGTGACAAATTTGGCCATTAGTACAGATGTGAAGAAAATATTTCATGTGAAAATATAAGTAATTTCACATCAAGCTATAACTTAAAATCTTCGAAATCACAGGAAAATTTAGCAAAACAAACTTAATAAGAAAAATTGAAAATCTCCATAGTACCAGTATCTTCATAGTACCATGTCTATTCAGACATGACAGTCCATGGTGTAATATTTTACTCCAAATTTTTGTTGATTAATAATATTAGTAGTAAAATTTATAAGCATTCAAAAACATATTAATACTGACTTTCTGATTATTTCAGAGTTAAGGAACTTGGGAAAATCAGTTTATTAAAAGGCAGGTCATTTTGTTTTGAAAGTCTGTATCATTTTTGTTGTTACTGCTTTGTTTTCCTTTTGTCTATGTTGCTATTTTGTCATTGATTTTTATTCTCTAAAAATAAAATTAAATACAGTCATCCCTCACTATATCATGGCTCAGTTCTTTCAGCTTCACTGTATCCTGGGTTTTTAATTTTTTTTTTAAATTCTATATCACAGAGTTCTCACTATATCATGGGATTTTGTTGTACATAGGTATTTATATAATATTGATGACTTTATTTTCCCTAAAATGTTAATACAATATAAAAATATTAATTCAAACATATTAAAACAAAATAAAATGCAGTGTTTTATCATTGGATGAACACTGTACTTTACACAATGGAAATGCACTACACCACGACTGCTTGCACAAGTTTGCCAAAGTCAGATTGTACATGGCACACTATTGACTGATGGAATGGAAAGTAACCGACCAAACCACTGTGTTCTGTATCCCAGGCACTGATTGGCCCAGTGACCATAGCATTGGTCTGTTTGGTCTCCCACACTGTGCCCATATGTTCAGCGTCTCTCCTTGTCCACTTCACATTGAGTAGCCAGATAGAATTTTACATGTTGCTAAAATGATGTACATTTAAGAGTGTAGAAAGTGTTTAAGAGTATATGGTATTCTCTAGCTTCACACTTTGCAATTTATGGTTCATTTTTGAAAGAAGAATGAGATAAGAACTTTCGGTATCACAATTCTGCCAGGCATTAAATGCCACATCATGGTCAAAGCAATGAAGCTAATGCTATGGCAAGCAGAAACAACAAAATACACCCAGGATTTGGAGGCAAATTTACTTTATGTCAACAGACACTGATTAGGAACATTTCCAAAATATCAAGCTCTGATCTCTGATATTCTAGGACTTTTATATGATGCAGAAGTACCAAGTACAAAGGCGAGACAGAACAGTCTGGCAGTTCTTCTAACTAGCTAGCAGGGTGAGCTCATCACTTGCAAGGCTAGATTAATGATCATCACTTACACTCAGGCATCCTCCGTGTTTGGTTGCATTCTCATGGTTACAGGGGTCAAGAAAGTAACTACAGAGCCATGAAACAGTTACAGAGCTAGGCACATTCAAAAGGAACAAAGTTTTAAAGAGAACAATTTCTCTTGTATAGTTCTTCCCTTTCATTAAGAAAACACACACAAAACATGTACTGGAAAGCAAGATATGAAGGTTAAGGTTTCCAGTGATATTAGTTTGAAAGTATAAAAATCCTCTTTAATGAATAAAATGATGTTGGATTTACTAGTGGTGGAATACAAGATTATTACCAAAAAAACCTATTTGTTTCCACACCTCAGTCGTGAACCACTGATAGATGAAATTTTGAAAATTATTTTTGCAACATTTAAAAATCATTAAACATAACAACCATTGTTCCTTTCATCTTTTTTTTTTTTTTTCGGTTTTTCTCTGGTACTGGGAACTGAACTCACGACCTTGCGCTTGCCAGGCAGGTGCTTTGCCACTGAGCTAAATCCCCAGCGCCGTTCCTTTCATCTTGTTTGGAAATCCTGGATCGTTTTTATTATTTCTATGTTGTTTTGTTTTTTCTTCATTGTTGTTATTTTGTTATTATTTTTTCTCTTTAAAATAAAAACATACAATCATTCAATATGTAGTGAAATATCCTGTAATGGTTTCAAGAGATACCAGCATTAAACAATTAAAATACTCCTTGGACAATAAAAATTAAAGAAGTGGTTGCGTAAAGCACTTTAGTAGATGGAGAGTGTCTTGGTCACTTTTCTCACATTATTGGGACGAAATACTTGACACCTAAAATTCAGGAAGGAAAGGTTTATTTAGCTCACAGTTTGTGGAGGTTTCAGTCAGTTTCAGTCAGTACTCAGCTGGCTCCAAGGCAGGGTGGCACGTGGCAGAAGGGCAACAGTTCATGGCCGCAGAAAACCACAAAAGCAGCCAGAGCATAAGGGAGGAACGGCAGCCACAAGTAGCCTCTTTCCCTGCCCTACATATATAAACTATTCGTTCCAGGGCGGGTGTGGCACTCACACCCATAATTCCAGCATTGGACATTGGATCAGTCATAAACTCTAAGAGCCCACACCATGAGTGCATGAGGTTTTTAGGGGACACAGAGAGACAAACCATAACATTCCACCCCAGCCCCCTAAAGACTCATGTACACCTCTTCATGCAAAAGACATTGTAGTCCATCTCTAAGAGTTGCCAAAGCCCTAAAAGTTTTACCATTGCTGAAGACTCCAAGTCGTGTCTTCTCCAAGATTTAAGGCAAACTTTTAGCTGTGAGTCCCTATACAAATGAAAACAAAGTTAAACACTACCAACATTCAGTGGCACAAAATAAACATTACCATTCCAAAAGTTACAAACAGGGGGATACACAGGGTTGGGACAAAAGCAAGCCCAACATCCAGCAGGGCTAACATTATGTCCTGTAGTTCCATGTCCAGCATCTGAAGCAATCTGTGGCACATTGTGAGCACCAAAGGGCTTGTGTGACTCTGCCCCTATGGCACTTCCATTGGTTATAGCTCCCACAGCTGCACTCTTGGGCCTGCTTTGCTCCCTCCTTGCAGCCTTCCTCAGACAATCCACATTCCTGGATTTTCCAACCTTCTGAGATCTCCACTGAATGTTTCACTTCACACTCACAGCTTGATACACTTCCCTCTCAGGGGCACATTGCCTGGCCTCCCAGGCCTTCTGAAACCAAGGTGGAAGCCTTTTTAAGCTCAGAACTCTTGCATTCTGTATGCACATAAAACCAGTGCCACTTGGATGATGCCAAGGTCTGCTGCCACCTGAAGCAGTACCCAAGTTTTCCTCTCTCTTGGCTGTAGGGGTGGAGTGCCTGGATGACTGGGCAATTTGAATCCAACTCAGAGGATCAAATTCTGTATGTTGCCACCACTCTGGACTTGGTGTGGCTGCTGCCACCATTCTGGAACCTGATGCAGCCTCAGCTGACATTCCAGAACATGGTGCTCTGCAGTTTTCTCCTCAAGGGAAGGTCTTTCACCTTTGCAGGTTTCAGGCTACAAAGGGTGGAGACTTGTTTTTTGGTGATGCCCTCAGACCATCTTTTTCATTTTTTTATTCCTCCTCAGCAATCAAGATCTCCTCAGATCCATCTTTGCAATCCACAGGGGCTTCTTTTCTGGCCAAACTCACAACATTTTAAATCATCCTGCTGGGGTTTTTGCTCTTCATTCTTAAAATAAATCTGACTAAAAGTTCCCAGTAATAGCCATGCCACTGCCACAACATTCGACTGCCTTGAAATTTCTTCTGCCAGATTAATTAGTTTGCCACCTCCCTTAATCTCAGGCATAAGCAAAGTCTCTGGACATGAGCAAAATGCAGACAAACTTTCTGTCAAGCCATAACACACATCATCTGGAGTTGAACAACTAATGCAGTCGTTCTCAGCAGAAACCTCCCAAACCCAGTCTTTACCAGCAGGATTTCTATCAGCCTTCTGGTCTTCTGAGCTGTGACCAAAGGCTCTTGAACCACATAGTCAGGTATACTCACAGCAACGGCCCCACTCCTGGTACCAAATTCTGTCTTGGTTACTTTTCTCTCGTTGCTGGGACAAAATACCTGGCACCCAAAATTAAGGAAGGAGAGATTTATTTAATTTACAGTTTGTGGAGGTTTCAGTCCAACCTCAGCTGCTTCTAAGGCAGAGTGCCACATGGCAGAAGGGCAACAGCTCATGGCAGCAGAAAACTACAATGCAGCCAGGAAAAAAAGGAGCAACAGTGGCTGCAAGGAACCTCTTTCCTTCCCTTATATATGTAAACTGTCCACCTCAGGGCAGGTATAGCACTCACACCTATAATCCCAGCATCGGATCATGAGCAGTCATAAACTCTAAAACCCTGCCCCATGACTGCACGAGGCTTTGGAGGGACAGACAGACACAAACCATAACAGAGAGGCTAAATAATGGGACCACTTGACATTTGATGCTTGTCTTTCTGTGTATTTCCTTGGGACTTAGCGAATTATTTTGGTTTCCCAATAAGGGATTGCACATTGAATGAACATCTGAGAAATCATTTATAAATATTTGATATGTGCAGGTAGATCATTTATTATTTTATAAAAATGGAGAAATGATTTTATGGATATAACAGATATAGATGAATAAATAACAGCACTGCTCAGTTAATGCATACATTTTTTATATTTTGACCAATTTTGCATGCTTATATCTGGTAATCTGAGCAACTGATTTGAAGAAAATAATATGTAATAGAACAATTATTGGTGAATTTCTACCATTTTGTCTAGTGAAACTCTATATTGTCTCTAATATTTTATTTAATAATTATTTTTTATTTTCTTTAATGGTTTGAAAAATCTTCCATTCTTACATCTCCTAATGTGAGCAAGAAGGGTGAAGATAACAACATGTAATGTAACAACCACTGTTAATTCCTATCATTTTGTTTTGAAAACCTGCATCATTTTAATGTTCCTGCTTTATTTTGTTTATTTCTGTGATGTTGGTATGTTGCTATTGTCCCTTCTTTTACTACTCTCTTTAAAATTAAAAATGGAGTTATTCTCTACATATTATTGTTTTATTTTGTATCTACAAGGATATGGAAAAATTAAGTGTGGTCATTCACAACTATAATCCAGTGCTCTGGGAGACTGAGGTAAGAGGATTTTAAGTCATATTGGAGCCTTGGCACTAAAACGATTCAGGATATCCATTCACCAAATAATGAAATTTAAAAGACTAGGGAATGTATCTCAGTGAATAGTCTCTAAGTTCAATCCCAAGTACTGGAAAACAAAGAAAAGTAAAGAAAAACTTTAAAAAATTAAAAATGACAATGTAATTCAAGTTCAATGAGTTTATGGGCATGGGTCTGTGAAAAGGAAATAATAAAAGTAGATTAGTGACAATTTTAATTTTTGCTAGATATGGAGCAGTGTGTGAAGTGCCCAGATCATCAGTACGCCAATACTCAGCAAAACCACTGCCTGCAAAAAGCTGTGACTTTTCTGGCTTATGAAGATCCCTTGGGGAAGGCTCTGGCTGGCACAGCCCTGAGTCTCACTGTCCTCACAGC
>NW_004955524.1:1658548-1661796 GCF_000276665.1 Chinchilla lanigera | reverse complement strand
ATTGACACAGACGCTCACTCTGAACATGGCCACATCATCATCGTGTGCAACAAGGGCTCCCTCACTGCCTTCTACTGTGTGCTGGGATACCTGGGCTCCCTGGCCCTGGCGAGCTTCGCCGTGGCTTTCCTGGCCAGGAACCTGCCTGACACGTTCAATGAAGCCAAGTTCCTGACGTTCAGCACGCTGGTGTTCTGCAGTGTGTGGGTCACCTTCCTCCCCGTGTACCACAGCACCAAGGGGAAGGTCATGGTGGCCATGGAGGTCTTCTCCATCTTGGCCTCCAGTGCGGGGCTGCTGGGCTGCATCTTTGCCCCTAAGTGCTACTTTATTTTGTTAAGAGAAGATAGGAATGTTTTATATTCATTCAAGCATAAAACACATTTTGGAAGTAAAAATATATAGAGAATGTTTTCATACATTGAGTCAGAGTCAGCTCTTCACCAATTGTGCAGTCAAATATCAAATTACATGAAGGAATTTGAATGAACAATTGACTCTTGTTTTTCTTGAAATCACTAACATCTGTAGCTATCACCCTTTCCATTTGAGTTTTATTTTGGGTTTTCTGTGACTCCCATTATATCGGCAATTGATCCTACTCTTTTCTGTTTAAAATTGATTATGTTTCTCACTTTTATCTTGCGTTTCTCTTTGGTTTCTCTATATTTTTCCAACAATTTAAAATGACAAGTTATATGTGTAGATAACTATTTCTCAACTCCTTAATACATTTAATTAAGTTTTTCCTCTTCATGTGTATAATGCTTTTAATATAATACATATAGTATGTTTTGAGAACTGGTTGTGTATTTCTCCTCTTGCACTTGCCTTGCACTATTTGGGAGAATATTTTTAAAGAAGTCCTCTCTCATATGGCCATTAGAAATCTACATTTGTCATGTCGTGTCCTATACTCAATACACTTGAAGTAAAAATGGAAATAAATTTAATTTATAGTGTAACTATAGGGTTGACAGATGTGCTATTGTGATGTTTCCTAACAATGTGGTTAAATACTACCATTTTCTTGGTTGATCATCCTGTAGTTGTTCACCTAAATTGATGTGTGACATACGCAGATATCATTTTGTATATATTAGGTATACATTTATTTGTTTTATTTTTATCTTTAAAGGAATAAAGAAAAACAACAAAATAACAAGAACATAAACAAGAACAAAACAAAGCAAAAACAATAAAAATGACACAGAGTTTCAAAACAAAGTGATAGTAATTAACAGTGGTTTTTATATCACATACTGTTATCTTCAACAAATTTGTTCAGATTACCAGAGGTAAGAATGCAAGATTAATCAAACCATTACAGAGAATAAAAAATAAGAAATGCTACAGAGTTTCACTAGACAAGATGGTAAGATTTCAGCAATGGTTGTTATATTGCATATTATGGTCTTCAAATCAGTGGTTCAGATTACCAGGTATACGCATGGAAAACTTAAAAATAGATATACATTAATTCTTCCTTTCAATAAACTATTAGACATCAAGTACAATTATTCCAGATGTTCTTTCATATATAAATATAGATACAGATTTATTTTTCCTTCCTTATTTGTTTCTTTTTCTCCTTTCCCTTGTCCCAGTTGTTCCTTCCTTTGAGCAGTTTCTATTCTAAATAATATCTATTCTACACTTTGGGTGTTATTTACTCTTTCAGGTTCTTACACTAGAGAGACAAGATGATGTTTACACATATGGGTCCAATTAATTTCACTTATGAGTATGGTCTGTATTTGCATCCATTTACCAATAAAAACCTGGGGTTTATCTTTTTTATAACTATACTTATCAGAACAAGATAAGCATCTAAAACAAATGGGGGATCCTGTTCCATTGTTCTACAATATAACCTGTAGTTCATGAGTCAGTGTCTTTCATATAACACCACTGAATTGACATATGTAAGTGAGACATCTTTGGTCATTCCTTGACTATTTTCTCCTTGAACCAAGAGTGATACTTCCATTTCTGCTCATTTGTTAGACTCCCTCAGGACCCTCAGATCAGGAGAAAAGTGATCTGCAGAAAGTGAAATGTAATCTGAGGATACAACAGATGCTAATCTATAAACACTGAATTCTATGAAGAAGTGCAGGCAATTATAATTTTTGAGATGTTTTATCTTGGCTTCTACAATGATCTTCAAATGCCAATGGCCCTTAATATATTAATGGGACAGGAGTCCATGCTGGGCCGCTGAGCCAACATGGCCTGGGAGTCAAGACTGGCAACTGGGCCTCTTCTCCATGACTCAATAGGGAACTGAGGATGTCAATGAATGTATGATTATTTAAGTATTTGTTTAGCTGGTAGAACCACTAATGTTGTTCCACGCAGCTGCTCACATTTCAGGGAGTGGAGGCAGGACAGACACTGGGGCATTTTCCTGCAACAGAAGGTTTGTCTGTATTTGTATTCCTTGTCATATATAAGAGGTTTGCTTATATTTTTGTTCTTAGGTGCTTTGCTGACATTTACATATTCTAGCCGGTACACTGGCTAGAGTAAGGTGCAGGTCTGGATAGGATGCTCCTAAGAGACAACGTTATGGTCGTTAGGATTCTGAGTAAGCCAACCTGAAAAGATTCTCGCAGAGGGAAGCCCAGTATTGTCAGAGGATCTGGAGACAGGGAAGAATGGAGACTGGTCATATAGTAAGCATTATCAGATTTCATGGATATTTTAAAGATTCAGTAGAAAAAGGTTCTTTTCCTGGGAGAATACAAGCTGTGCGGGCTTCCTCTTTTTCTCTGTTGTCTACTGTCACCAGTTCAGAGAATCACTTTATGATGGGCTTTTTCAAGACCTATTCACTGTAAACAGTGTGACTGAAAGGAACATCTTGTGCTTTCATGAGCTTTTTATGCTCAGGGTGACTTATACTTGGGGAAGAAAACTGGGAGACATGCAAAAGTTCTGGCTTCTTCTAAAGTCAAAAGGAACATGAAGAGTACTTTGGCTAAGAAAAAATGTAATATACTTCAAAACAATAGCGTCTTCTAAAATGTAATTGTAACATGTTAATGGAGGACTTGGCTGTTTTATGTATAAACATAGGGCTGCAATAACTGTAATGTAGTCTTAATAATATTTGGCATATTTCTTTATATCCAAAAAATAGAAATAAGATCTATAGAAATGTGTAGAGACAAAATATACAGTAATAACATGTACATACATTTTTTTTTAATTTTTTTTTTATTTTAAGGATAAAAGGAGGGAAA
>NW_004955524.1:1634241-1638438 GCF_000276665.1 Chinchilla lanigera | reverse complement strand
ATCTTTCATTGATCAGTATTGCATTTCTATATCTGTTTTCATGAGAAGCCACTTTGAAGATATCAATATGTAATACAACAAGCATTGTTAATTTCTTACCACTTTGTTTGTAACTCTGTATTGTTTGTATTGTTCTTTTGCTATTGTGTAAACTGTTGTCTGTCTGTTAATGTTTTCCTCCTTTTATTAAAAAAAAAAAATATATATATATATATACATAACTCAGAAATGCATTTGGTTTCTGCTCTGATCTTGAGTCATTCATTTAGGTTTCCTGGCTGCAGTGTAATTCCTCGTACCCCAAGCAATGGTGAGCAGATGTGTCTGTGAGTGGCAGCATATTGCACTGTTACACAGACAACACAGATACACAGGGAAAGTTCTGTGGCTGCCAACTCTTGACCATGGGCCTGTCGGGTGTAACTCCCAATCTTCCACTTTGGAGGGCACAGCACCTGCTGTTTGTTGCATCAGCTGGGGGTTTTTCAGACTATTTCAACAGAAACTTAACATTAAATCCTCTAGTGCAATCCATTAGCAGAACCGCTAATGGCATTTGTGCCAATGGCTTATTGACAAAGGCTGAGAAGCAAATCTTCCCAGGCGGACGTAGCCTATGGGATGTCGCTATAAGTGGAATTGCATTAAATCATGGTGGCTCCAGCTAGAAAATATAATACTCAAGTATAATTTCTGTTGTGTTTTTCTCCTGGACAGCAGACCTCAGGTGTACAGCCCAGGGGGACAAAATTGGCAAACTTCTCCAGGGACAGGGAGCAGGCACTGCTCAAAGAGCCAGGAACATCAGATGTTCACTTGGGTAAGAGAAACTGTCACAGAATCACACAGAAAAAACATATTTATGTAGCTGGCTGACACTGCAAGTTTCCTCTTCACTCAGCTAAAGCTTTGCATACATGTCTAAGATGCTCCTTTTGATTCTTATCTTCCTTTTCCTGCAGCTTCCTGCCTTAGTGTGTACTTTTGATCCTGAAGACTGCTTTCACCAAAGGAGCACCAGTGTGAGCAAGGATGGAGATGTGATGATTGGGCTTTTTCTATCTCTTTATTTCTATATGTACTACACTGGTATCATCTCTATAAAGCCCATGAGGGGATTCCATATCATACTGTAAGTGTCTTCTTCCTTTCTATATTTTCTTCCTTGTTATCAGGATGGATGCTGACTAGGCATCTATGGAGCTATCCATCAGTATTCTCTGTAACGCTATCCTGCTCTGCCCCCTTACATCACACACCAGGACTGTGATTCTCTTCCTGTCCCCGTTAGCTGCTTGAATGTGGGAAGAGAGTGTTCTCTTTTTATTTTCTGAGCTTCTTGATTTCAGGGCTGGAACCTGAGACAGACACTGCTCTCCACCTCATTCCAGGTCAGTGCCCTTCCTCCTACCTACATGCACTACAGGGCAATAAGAGATGCTCTGTAGCAAAAGAATCCAAGCCCTTGGAATGGACTGAAGTGAATACTAAGTGACTATTTCTAAATGTCCCCTTATACAACAGAGGGTCTGCTAATTTTTTTTTAACTATCAATAAAATTCCTTGTGTTGGTACTGATTATCCTGTTATTTCTACCCCTCCTGCTTGAAGACACTTCCTAGTGCAGATATACAGTTAATACTTTAGCTAAATTCTAGGTGAACATCTCATGCCCTGTATGCCCTCTGACTACTAGCGCTGCAACTAAGGCTAGGAATAAGGGATGAGTCAACTGTGATATTTTCCCCCAACAGTGTGATTCTTTCTCACTTAGAAACAAGAATATTTTATGTTTTCAGCTACTATCAAATTATTTCTGTTCTCATTGTAAAATATTTAATGAAATAATAAACTTTTCAAGTGTCAGAGAATTCTAGCCAATGTCCTGTGCTTTTGTGAGAAAAAGAGATGCCTTGGAAACAGTGATTGACTCTGTCTTGTATAAGATGCTGGACCCACAGTTGCAGCTGCCCATATTTGGGAGTAGGGGTTGAGTATAAGGAATCTGACCTTTTCCTTCTGTAGATGGGGTCTCTATCTATCTCATATTTATTATAATGTCCAGATGTTTCTGATACTTTTATTCCTAGACACTCTCCCCATGGTTACACAATCACTGAGATGGGGTCTCACTGTGTTGTATTACATATGATTATCAATGTGCTTTATATATAGGCTTTGGTTGTTGTAGTTGATGCTGAGTGTTTCTTCTCAAATAGTGACAGATCAAGACTTTTGAGTGGCTGACACAGAAAAGCATGCTCTGAGTCTCCTGAAACCTATGAAAGAATTACTCATGGCTCTTATTGAAGCTTAGAAGGAATTTATTGGATCAGGAGAAAAATCAGTATAGATCCCACTGTAGTGTGGTTTGCTCGGGGGAAGGAGAATCTCAATGGTGGATGGACTAATGAGAGTTTAGAGACAAATTAGCGAACAGAGGACACTGGGTGGAACAAGATTCAAGAGAGAGTCTTTTCATTCCCTTTAATGATTTGATCAATCCTGCATTCTCACATCTGGTAATCTGAGCAACTTCATTGAAGATAACAGTATGTAATATAACAACCATTGTTAATTCCTCTCATCTTGTTTTGAAATGCTGTATCATTTTTATTGTTTTTCTGTTGTTCTTTTTGTCTACATTGTTATTATTTTGTTAGTTTTTTCTCCTTAAAATAAAAAAATCTGAAGTTAAAAGAAGTTTTGGGAAGAAAAATATTTATAGATATATAACATATTGCAATATATACTTTTACTATTTTTAAACATGATATTGTTTTTGTCTTGGTCCTGTACCAGGTTTTCTTTTGTTTCTTAGGTGAATAATCTTATTCTTTATGGGATATCAATGCCCATCTTCCTTTTGATTCCTTTTGCTCTGCTGCCTTGCTGAATATTTATTCCCAGGCTGAGAGTCTCCATGCAGTGCTGAGTAACCCCAGTGCCAACACAGAAGCACTGTATTGGTCAATATTTCACTGAAAATGCCCTCGAGATACAGCTTCTGTAAGAAGTTTCATCCCACAACATTTAAAAATATCACACTTTTTCAATAGTATTCTTACAGTATTCTGCATATAACATCTTTCAGGAGCAAGTGTAGCAATTGCCCATCATGGATCCCCTGGACGGAGGGTGAACTTCTTCTCCTGCCCTTCACTCATCTATATTGTGACTCACTGCTATGTTCTTTAAGAAAAATCCAGGTTTTACCTTGAATGAGTTTCAGTTTTATCTTGAATTTTATCTGTAAATAGATATCAAATACTAATTGTATATGTTTGTGAGTGCAATGTTACACGCTGATACATACATTATCAAATAGTTAAATCAGTCAGATCAATGTATCCATCGTCCATGGTACCTCTTCAAGTGGTTGAATGTGGCCAGCAATTTTGAGTTTCACTGAATTAATAACACTGAAGAAGGGGCTGGGGATTTAGCTCAGTGGCAAAAGCGCCTGCCTGGCAAGCGCAAGGTCGTGAGTTCGGTTCCCGGTACTGGAGAAAAACCACAAAAACAAAAACAAAAACAAATAACACTGAAGAAGTATCTTTCTTCTAAACTAATGCATTCAACAAGAAACAGATGCGTTCGCATTAATTACTGTGTGTACATCAATAATTACATTGTTTTGCTCCTTGTAAAAAATTAAGATTTTAAAAATATCAAATTTTCTAATGACCTACTTAGAATAATTCTATACTCCAAGTCTATTTTGAGTATTTATAGCAATTCTATACTCAAAGTTTATTTTGAGTATTTATAAAGTTCAAGTGAACTTTATAAAACACATCATCTGTCTTAGTGTTTTTTATGCAGATTTTATAAGTAAATTCCTTGTACAGTAAATTTTCTTTTATGCAATACTGTGCATTGAACTCCTGGTCTTCACACTGAGCTCTGTTTCTGGATCTTTTTCACTCTTTTGAGGCAGGCACTTGATAAGTCACGAAGCTGCACATGATGGGCCTCAGCTGGTGTCCTCAGTGTCCCAGAGAGCTGAGATACAAGTGCACAACACATGCCTGGCTTCTGGTTCTGTGTTTTAGAAGCAAACAATTTGTCAAAAGATCCAGGCCCCATATAGAGCAGAAAGTTTATTTGAGCTACTTTGAAACTCCACAAAAAATGATCTATAGTTTCATCTTTACTTGTATCTTTGTCAATTCAGGCTACTATATTTTAATTTTT
>NW_004955524.1:1631866-1634141 GCF_000276665.1 Chinchilla lanigera | reverse complement strand
TTTTTTTTTTGGTTTTTCTCCGGTACCGGGAACCGAACTCACAACCTTGCGCTTGCCAGGCAGGCGCTTTTGCCACTGAGCTAAATCCCCAGCCCTTTAATTTTAAATATTAAAATGTGCTTTTGTGAATGTCCATGTGATGAACTTGAAACTGCCTCAAGAATTTGTGCATGGTTTCATTATCATACTTACTGCTGGTATTGGTTTTTCCCCAATATTGTTTCACTTTATCATTCTTTTCTGAATAATACCTATTTCATTGATCTTAAAGTAGAAACAGATATCCTGGTTACTTTTCCCTTTTTATTTTAAAGATAGAAGAAGAAAACATATTAAACACATAGACATAAAACAAAATAAAAGCAATAATTTCAGACAAGGTGATTTGAAATTAACAATGGTTGTATTACATATTGTTATCTTCAAACTGGTTCCTTTTTCCCCACAGCTTTTCCAGCATTTGTTATTGGTTGATTTCTAGAGGGGTGAGATGGAATCTTAGTGTTGCTTCAATTTGCATTTCTCAAATGACCAACGGTGTTAAACATTTTCTCATATATTTGTCATTTGCCTTTCTTCATCTGAGAAATGTGTATTCATCTCAGATGCCCGTTGTTGTATTGGGTCTTTGAATTTGGGGGCTTGAATTTTTAATTCTTTATCTGTTTTAGGCAGGAGTCCTTTGCCTGAGGGATGGTTGGCTAAATGATTTTCCCAATTTGTAGATTTTCTTTTTACTCTGCTGGTCATTTCTTTAGGTGTACAAAACCTTCTCAATAGGATGAGATCTCAGTTGTTGATTCTTTGAAGTGTTTCCCATGCAGTTTGGGTTTCATTCATGAACTCTGTACCTACACTTGTCTTCAAGACTTTTACCTACTTTCTCGTCCAGTAGATTTAGTGTTCCTGTTTTCATGTTTAGATCTTTAATCCATTTTGATTTTAGTTTGGTGCATGGTGATAGACATGAGTCTAGTTTCAGTCTTTGGCGTGTGGTGAGCCAGTTTTTCCAGCACTATTTATTAAAGAGGATATCTTTCTTCCAGTGAACTTTTCTGGCCACTTTGTCACAGATCAGGTGGCTGAGTGTGTTTGTGGTTGTGACTGCATCTTCCCGTCTGTTCCATTGCTCCTAAGGTCTGTTTTTTTGCCAATACCATGTTGATTTTATCACAATAGCTTTATAGTATAATTTCAAGTCAGGGCTTGTGATTCCACCTGACTTGTCTTTGTTGCCCAGGATTGCTTTTGCTATTCTGGATCTCTTCTGGTTTCAGAAGTATTTTTGGAACATTTTCTCTAGATCTGTGATATATACTAATGGTACTTTAATTAAGATTGCATTGAATGTATACAGCAATTTTGGAACTATGACCATTTTCACAATGTTTGTT
Source organism: Chinchilla lanigera (assembly GCF_000276665.1). NCBI lineage: Eukaryota > Metazoa > Chordata > Mammalia > Rodentia > Chinchillidae > Chinchilla > Chinchilla lanigera. Next base: position 1,632,747 of record NW_004955524.1, on the reverse strand, counting down.
CTTCCTATCCATGAGCAAGGAATATCTTTCCATTTTCTGAGATCATCCTTGATCTCTTTTGGGGGAATACTGTAGTATTCACTGTGTAGTTCTTCTACTTCATTTGTTAGATTGATTCCTAAATATTTCAGGTTTTTGGATGCTATTGTCAAAGGTATTATTTCTTTAATTTCTTTCACTGTGTTTGTTGTTTGTGTGTAGGAATGCTATTGATTTTTGACTGTTGATTTTGTATCCAGCTACACTACTGAATTTGGTTAATTCTAGGAGTCTTTTGATGGAGTTTTGGGGGTCTTCCACATAGAGTATCATGTCACATGTGAATAATGATAATTTCACTTCTTCCTTGTCTATTCTTATTCCTTTTATTTCTCTCTCTTGTCTAATTGCTTTGGCTAATGTTTCCAGAATTATGTTAAATAGGAGTGATGACAGTGGACTTCTTTTTCTTATTCCTCATTTTTATGTTCCTAATTTCAAAGTGCAAACTTTCAGATTTGCCCATTTAGTATGAAGCTGGCTGTTGGTTTGTCATAAATGGCTTTGATCATCTATTCTAGTTTTCTGTAGGATTTTTATCATGAATGACTACTGGACTTTGTCAATAGTTTTTTCTGCATCTATTGAGATGATCATGTGGGTTTTTTTCTTTGGCTCTGTTGATATGGTATATTATATTTATTGATTTGCATATATTGAACAATTCCTGGGATAAATTGTACTTAGTCATGATGTATAATATTTTTGATGATTTGTTGCTTTCTGTTTGCTAGTATTTTTTTTTTTTTGATTTTTGGTTTTTCTCCGGTACCAGGAACCGAACTCACGACCTTGCGCTTGCCAGGCAGGCGCTTTTGCCGCTGAGCTAAATCCCCAGCCCC
>NW_004955524.1:1613896-1631766 GCF_000276665.1 Chinchilla lanigera | reverse complement strand
TTGGTTTTTCTCCGGTACCAGGAACCGAACTCACGACCTTGCGCTTGCCAGGCAGGCGCTTTTGCCGCTGAGCTAAATCCCCAGCCCCTTTTTTTTTTTTTTTTTTTTTTTTTTTTGCTGTTTGCTAGTATTTTATTGAGTATCTTTGCATCTATGTTTATTAGGGAGATTGGCCTGTAGCTCTCTTTTATGGCTGGGTCTTTCTTTGTTTTTAGAATTAGCATAATTAGTTATAATTAGTTATAGTTAGGGGAATTGTTTCCTTTTCAATTTCACTGAAGAGTTTGAAGAGTGTTGGCATTAAATCTCCTCTAAATTTCTTGTGGAATTAAGCTCTGAATCTGATAGGACCAGGGCTGTTCTTTGCTGGTAGGTTTTTACTCACATTTTCAATTTCATCAATTGATATTGGGTTATTTAGAATTTTTGTATCTTCTTGATTCAATGGTGGTAATTCATATGTATCTAAGAATCTGTCCATTTCTTCTGTGTTTACCACCCTATGGGAGTAAAGATTTTTAAAATAGGTATTGCTGATCTTCTGAATTTCTTTAAGATGTTTAGTGATTTCACCCTTTGCATTGCTATTGCATGAATTTAAGTTTTTCCTTTCTTTTTTTGATAAGGTTGGCTAGGGGATTATCAATTTTATTTATTCTTTCAAAGAATCAACTCTATGATTAAAAAATTCTTGGTAGTGCTTTCATCATCTCAATTGCCTTAATTTCTGCCCAGACCATTATAATTTTCTCCTTACCTTGGGCTTTTGGCTTGACTTGTTCTTTTTCTAAAAGTTTGAGATGCAGCATTAGGCCATTTCTTCTCATTCCGTTTTCCTGATGTGTGAGTTCACTGCTATAAACTTCATTCTGAGGACGGCTTTCAGTGCATCCCACAGATTCTGGTAGTTGTATTTATGTTTTTGTTTGTTTGTAGATACTGTTTAATTTTCTTTAATTTCAGCTGTGACCCACTAATCGTTCAGGAAGCTCTTATTTTATTTACATATGTTTATGGAGTTTTTTTGGTTCCTTTTATCATTAATTTCCAATTTCATTGCACTATGGTCAGATAGTATGCATGGGACAATTTCAATTCGTTTGCATTTTGTTTAGCATGTTCTATGGGCTGGTATGTGGTCTATTTTAGAGAATGTCTCATGTGCAGCTGAGAAGTATGTGTATTCTGTTTTGTGGGGTGGAATACTCTGTAAATGGCTACTAAGTCCATTTGTTTACAAGTTTGTTTCAGTTCTGTTATTTCATTGCTGATTTTTTATCCAGTTGACCTGTCTCTTTGTGTCTATGGGGTGTTAAGATCCCTCACTGCAATAGCGTTTTTAGTTAGTTTTTCATGTCTATTAAGATTTTTCTTATATAATTGGGTGTCCCCATATTTAGTGCATACATATTTATGATTGTTATGTCTTCCTCTTGAGGTTAACCCCTAGCAAGTATGCAGTGACCTTGTTTATCTCTCGTGATTGTTCTTGAAGTTTGCATTGTCTGAAACCAGAATAGCTATCCCTGTTTTTCTCTGGGTTCCTGTTGCATGCAGAATTGTTTTCCATCCTTTGAATTCCAGTCTATGAATTTCCTTTTGAGTTAAATGTGTTTCTTGTATACAGCATACTGTTGGATTCTGTTTTTTGATCCCCTCTGCCACTCTTCTTTCGACTGATGAATTGAGGTCACTTACATTAATGGTTATAACTGATATGTGTTGGCTTCTGTTTGTCATGTTGTATACATACTGTTGGTTTCATATTTTTTCTCTCTGTTTAATTGCTTAGTCTGCTTGGTGGTTCCTTTTTATACTGTTGTTCTTGAAATTGTGGTCATTTTTATCTGTTTCTAGACTATATTTTACTACTTTACTGTTTACTATATTTTACTACTTTACTACTTTACTGTTATTTCTGTCATAATGGAGTTTAGGTCAGATCCTAATGATAAAATCTCTCTTTAACAAATGATACCATACTATTACATTATAATTTTTAATCAATAATGCCTTTGGCTTATATTATGCTTTTTCCAGGAGATGTATTCTTAAAGAAAATTTTACTGTGACAAGCCTGGGTCTTCCTTAATATTTTAAAATTTTAATGGAGCAGGTGTTACAAAACCACAATCTGAAGTCTTATTCTATTGAATAAGAGTAAAGAGGGTTGGTTTGGTGCTCATGAAGTTCTTCAGTTGTTCTTTACTGTGGAAATATTTTATTTCTCCATTAATTTTGCAGGACAGTTTTGCAGAATACATCAATCTGTGTTGAATGTTGTTTTTGTTCTTTGAGGATCTGAAGCACTTCAAGATCCTCTTGACTTGATTGTGTTGAGAAATCTACCGTGATTCTCATGGGCTTTCCTTTATAGGTGATCTGTTTTTCTCTAACAGCTTTTAATATTCTGTTCTTTTGCTGAATTTCTTTGGTCTTGATTATTATATGTCTGTGTATAGATTTAATTTGGTTATGGCTAGTTGGAGTTCTATATGCCTCACTAAAGTGTCAGATTATTTTTCCATGCTTGGAAATTTTCTGCTATTACTTCTGCAAATAGTCTTTTTATACTATTTATGCTGCCTCCTGCTATTTCATGGACACCTGTTCATCTTACATTGTTTTTCTTTGCATTGGCTTACAGCTGTTTAATCATTTCCTGATTCTTTGTTATTCTTAAGAGATCTTTCCTTTTGCAATCATTACTTGCAATACTGTCTTCAAGATCTGAAAGTCTGTCTTTGGCTTCATTCAAATGGTTTTGCCAGCTTTTAATGGAAGTTTTTATTTCCTGGTTATCTCTTTGAATCTGTTTCACTCATTCTAGTTCTTTCCAGTATTGTTCATTCAACATTTCCATCATTTTTCTATACCCCTCTATTTTTTATATATGTCTTCTTTAGATGTGCTGAGCAACTCTTTCATTATTGTTGTCATTTCATTTTTTATCTGAGAGATTATTTCTCATCTGATTTCTTCTATGGCCTGTGGAGTTGTTCCCTTCCTTCAGTTACAATCATTTCAGACATTTCAGGTGTGTGACTTCCAAGTGCTCCTATGTCAATGTCTCCTGAACTTGTTCTGGGAAGGATGGTGTTCTGAGATTGCATTTTGCTCCTTTGTCTTCTCATTTTTGATTCCAGAGGCAAAGCACCAAACTTCACCCTTCCCAGCTCACCAAATGCCCCTAGTGTCCCTAGATTTCCTGGGTGTCACACTTGCCCTACCATGGCAGCAGAAGTTGGCATCCAGGACCAGGGTCCCCAGGCTGTTGATGTAGCATGCACGGGGCTCAGTGAAAAACCATGACGGGGGCAGAACACAGGGCACTGGTCCCTGCGTCCCCATCCAGTTGATGGAGTACACACAGGGCTATCCATGAACCACAATAGCAGCAGGACATGGGGACCACCATGTCTGGGGTTCCCAAGCATTTGATTGAGTGCATGTGGGGCTCAGCAGTGGGCCACAATGGCAGTGGAATGCCTGATTACTTTTCTTTCTATTGATACTTTACTCTTAGTTATTATATCAAAATTTTTTCTACATTTTAAAATAATCTCTTCTGCTTCTTTTGTTGTGAAAAATTACTTTGTGTGCTCATAACCTTCCTTTTTATTGATTTGTCAAGAAACACAATGCTTGCATACTTCCCTCAGAGAAAGATTTTTGTTCATTCTTTTCCCTGTCTGTCCAGATCTCCAGAGATCCTTGCTACTATCTGCTGCTCGATTGTCCTTCTTTCTGTCTGCCTTAACAGTAATCAATCACAGGGAAAATTAATGTTTACATTGCCTGATTTGTTCAGTATATTTTGGAATTTAATGAGGAGTGAGTGTGTGTGTGTATGTATGTGTGCATGCATGCTACTTAACGAAAAGGATTTTAAATTTTCCTACACATCTGGTGAGCTACTGGATCAGAAAGTTCATCACTTACCAAAACGTATCTCTTCTGGGCATTTCTTTAACTGAGTATACTTAAAAGTGTACTTAGTACAGATAAAATCTAATTTATTTTAATAGGGTGGCTCTGTTTTCAAGGTACAGAGATTTATTTTTAAAAATTTTGTCTCTGATCCATACATGTAAAAGTAATGCAGGCTCACAAATATAATTTCTATACAGATATTTAAGGATGGAGAGTGGGTATTGCTATTTCTGTCATAATGGAGTTTAGGTCAGATCCTAATGATAAAATCTCTCTTTAACAAATGATACCATACTATTACATTATAATTTTTAATCAATAATGCCTTTGGCTTATATTATGCTTTTTCCAGGAGATGTATTCTTAAAGAAAATTTTACTGTGACAAGCCTGGGTCTTCCTTAATATTTTAAAATTTTAATGGAGCAGGTGTTACAAAACCACAATCTGAAGTCTTATTCTATTGATTCCCAAGAGTTAAATGAAAATGTTAACATGGTTCCCCTTCTTTGCTTTCTCTCCAAATGCAGATCATCTGGAAATAATTTAAAGTGTATAATAAAGACAATTTTACATTTTTAATTCTTATTTGGACTAATACCTATTTATCATATTTTGAAGGCCACATTAATCAGGGTTTTCAAACAACTGTTCTATTTTTCAATTTCCATTTATTTTTATGTAACATTAACAGGGTTTTTAGACAACGGTTTTTTTTCAATTTCAATTTTTTTGATGTAACATTTCACTAAACTTTTGGACCTTACTATGAATAGTACCTTCTTGGGGATCTCAGTGAAACAGTGGGATTGCTGAGATCCACATTGACTTTTTTCATTTTGTAAATATGAGAAGGGATTTGCCAAAGAATCTTCCCCTGCAATTTCTAGTGGGAAAATTCCTCTAACAAATTATGAAATGCAGTTTACTCAAATATAAGGAGTAGAGTCAAATTTAAAAGAACAAATCAATTTAAAAACCTATTAAGTAATTTGGAAGTTATTTGAAGTTTGAAAGCAAAATATAAATAATATGAACAAAGAAATCATATCAATTATCACAAGTAGTAAATACTATAAATTCTTTAAGAATAAGTGACAAAATTTGACAAGAAACTCATAAATCTGTTTATTCCCTGCTTACAAAAGACATGTATATACATAAACAAATATGAAAAAAATCCAAAGGAATAATAAAGATAATTTTAAAGATATTACTATCCATACTCCAGTCAGAAAAAATCTATGATAGCTGCTTTAATTTCAGAAAATTTTAACATGCAGCAAAATTTGAAATAAAATAATAAAAATGCATGATCCATTCAGACTGGTATGGAGGTTCAAATTATCACAAGGAAATATTAATTTTAATTTAACATCACAACAATTTAGGACCAGTTAGTTTCAAATAACCAAGGAGAAAAGAGATGAAGTATCTGTTGATGATAATATTAAAGAGAAAGAAAATAACAAGGAAAGTATAAAAGGACAAATATTAGTACACGTAGAGAATAGATGGCGATGAGAGAAGACTTCCAACAATCTTCTCTGAAGGAAATAGAGTCATCTCTTACTATATTGTGCTTCACTTATTGCAGCTTCACTGTATCATGGGGTTTTTTAAAACAGTATATCTAATTCTGTATCACAGAGTTTTTGCTATGTCACAGGTACAGTATTTCACTGGTGAATACCCCTATAGAATTTTACATGTTGTTAAAATTACATAGGTTTAAGAGGGTAGAAAGTGTTTAAGAATACATGAAGTGTTTATAAGAGTGTGGGAAAGGTTTACAGGAGTCTGGGAAGGGTTTATAAAGCCTTAAAATATATATAAATAATAAAATAAATATAACTCTGCTACTTCACTGATTTTCACCTATTGCAGGGGTCTCTGGAACTTAACTCCAGTGGTAGGTGAGGGATCATTGTAACAACTTCTGGGTACTAACAGAATATTCCAAAATTAAATAAATTTAATTTATTAGACAAAGATCTACCTCTCTACTTTCTATTAATTCTTTTTTAATTTGCTCATTATTTATACCCTCTCATATAAGAGAAACCATGTGGGAAGGGAAACTAGTACAACCACATGGAAATCAGTTTGGAGAATCCTCAGAGAACTGAAACAGGATACATCTCCTGAGCTTGGGATATAGGTCAATGGCAAAGCATTTTTCAAGTATGTGGGAGGACCAGCATTTGTTCTACATCACTGCATAAGAAAGTGAGAATATGTTTTATCACTCACATTGTGAATATTAAAGAATGTGAGCATGATCTAGTTTTTATTAATCAACAGTCAACATAGAGGAAAATAAAAATTATAAAGGAAAATACTGTGGTTTCATCTTGTTGAAATTTCAGATATCAGAATGGGAATGTCAGAATGTGTCATGGGCTGGGAGATTATTGTTTCCACAAAACTGTGGGAAGAATGAAGCTAATAGAACTGCTTGGAATAAGCACATCCACAAATGTTATATTCAGCTTTATTTTACTTTTATACTTTAAGGTATAAAATGTGGATTAGTTTAAATTTTACAGTGTTGAGTTTTGTAGCTTCCTAAATTCCACAACCTTCCTCTCTGGTCCCTGCATTTTCATTTCTTCTCATTTAGAGCTCTAAATTTGGTCTGAGGCCCCTTGGATTTTGGTGGTGACAGATATATAACTTTGATGGAGCAGAGGTTTAGGCAAACCAATTACAAGCCTCACAGATGTGGGGTTTATCTGGTTACCCCAGAACACTCATTGAAAATTATTTTTCCTCCTCCTTCATATTTACAACATCATTACTGTAATATGAAGCATTCAGGGATGTGTTAATAAATTTTCTTAGTTCTTGATTCCAAAGCCCATTTACAAAGGCCAACGTGCAGGCAACCTTCTTTGCTTTTTAAATTTTCCTCCAGCTACAAGGAGCTGATAAGGTCTTTCTAAAGCCAATGTTAGTTTACTTGCATCAACTATAAATTGTAAGACTTCATGGGAGCCTGTTCTTCCAAAGATGAATTAAATGTACTGATTATTTTCTTTAGTAATGACTTTTTTTCTGCAAACTGATGCAGACAAATGTATAAACAACATGGACTCTAAATCAGCACTCATTAATTTTAATAGTTGTGCAGGCTGACAATCAACAGAGAATCTACTTCTTAGTATTTGTGTGACAGTCTTACCAACGGTCCTCACAGAGTAGAATTGTGGGCCACTCTTCCTTCAATCTTATAAGGCCACCAAATGCCTTCATGAGAAATTCACCCCTGTGATGTATCTAATTGTAAGTATCTTTTAAAAATTAAAGTTCCAATATAATCATATTCATGCTCAGGTTCTCATGATATGAGTGTGAAGGAGGAACACAAGCATTCAGGTCATAAATTTTGGATTGGACTGGATTGGAAGATGATCATTGATTGAATCTTTTTCCTAAGGCCCTCTGTGCTCTGTCTGCAGGCTTATGCCCAGCAAGTACAAGAACTACCTGGCCTTCACTTTTGCCATAGAAGAGATCAACAGGAATCCTCATCTTTTACCCAACATTTCTCTGGGCTATGAGTTCCATAATTTCCTTTACACTCATTGGAGGATATTAGAAAATTCCTTCATTTTGCTCACAGGGCAACATGAAATTCCTAATTACACCTGTAGGAGAGAAAACAAGTGTGCAGCAGTAGTGACAGAAATACCATGGGGCACCTCAGCTCAGATTGGACCACTTCTGGAACTCTACAGATTTCCACAGGTGAGGATTTGGTGGGACAGGAAAAAGTGACACTGCATCAACAGCTACAAGGAGGATGGAGGTTTAAAACGGAGACTGGTATTAGGCATCTTTCAAGGTATTTCATGCACTAGGGTTTGCACACAGAGACTTACTGGGTGAGCCAAGATTTCTTTCTATGCATTAAAGAGAGAAAGCAACGATACGTTTTGGATGTCTGAGTCTGTTCTTTTACACTTTATAGAAGTGCATAAGGAGTGAGATGATTAGAAAGACTAGAATATGTCTCTCCTTCTACAACCACCAGTTGTTACTATTGTGCTTTCCATCAACATTCTTCAGTGTTTTCTTCCAATTTTCTTTTCCTTTTAGGTTACCTTTGGTGCTTTTGATCCTACACTGACTGACAGTGGCCAGTATCCTTCTCTTTATCAAGTGGCCCCAAAGGACACGTATTTGGCCCTTGGCATGGTGACCTTGATGCTTCATTTCCACTGGACCTGGGTGGGCCTGCTCATCGCAGAAGGCCAGAAGGGTCTTCAATTTCTTTCAGATATAAGAGCTGAGATGGACAGGAACAGAGTCTGTGCAGCCTTTGTGAAAATGGTCTCAACTGTGGCTCTTTCATATGTCTCACCCCTGTGGCAATATGATATTGTGACTGCAGATGCATCATCTGTCAATGTGGTGGTTATTTACTATGACAATGATAGTGGAAATGATGTAAATTATAATGTAATGCAACACTTAGTGACATGGAAAGTCTGGGTGACAAATTCACAATGGCATGTTGACCTGGCTGGGGGAAATTTCATACTTGACCCATTCCATGGGAATCTTGTTTTCTCACACCACCGTGAAGAGATTTCAGGTTTCAAAAAATTTGTCCAGGCAGTTACCCCTTTCAAACACCCAGAAGACACATACCTCTTTATCTATTGGTCCAAGAATTTCCATTGTTCATTCTCTGAGTCTGACTGCACGTTGAAGAACTGTACGCCTAATGCCTCTGTGGCTTGGTTGCCTCCAAATCGGTTTGACACAACCATGAGTGATGAGAGCTACAATATATACAATGCTGTGTGTGCTGTGGCCCATGCCCTCCATGCGATGCTTTTGGAAGAAGTACAAAGGCCACCAATGAGAAATGCACAAGTGAGGATGTTTTCCCCTTGGCAGGTAATGTGTCTTCCTTTGGATGGTATACAGTGTCATCAAGATGCCCCTCTCAAGATATTCTACGTGTTTCAACCAAGATTATTAGAAACATTTCTATAGACATGGGGTATCACACTTATTGTTAAGAGGAAAATCTTGAGCTGAGTTGAAATGATCCTCTATCAATGAACCACTTACAGGGAGGAGGAAACAGGTGGCCAATGTCTTGCTTGTCTCTAGGATGTCAAGGCCCTGCCCACCTAAACACATCCTATGTAGTTCTTAAAGCACAACAACAAAATCTGCAGTCACTTATGAAACTAAATGCTGTTAAACCCGATGGTGCACATATTCTATAAATTTTTTCTTTTAATTCTACAAACTCCTCTGAAATTGATGAACCCACCTTGTTGGTAGATGTTATGGGAATAGTCAGATAGACAATGGAAGTTGTGAGTTTTAAAAGCTTTTATTCCACAGTTGATGTTTTTGCCTAACACAACTGTACAAATTTTTTAAATCAGCTTGCACCGAATATCTTTTTTTTTTTCCCTGAAACTGACTGTATTTTCTGGAACAGGGTGACCTTTTAGTCCTGAAGTATTCATGTGTTATAAATCAATAGATACCACTCAAAGCTGCTTTATATAAGTGTGAGTAAAGACACTTAGGAACTTTCTCTTGTCCATATTGTCTGTCTTTATCTTGGAGCCATGTTGACAAAGAATGATGTCTCTCCTGTAGCTGCATCACTTTCTGAAGAACACCCAATTTAACAATCCTGCTGGAGATGAAGTTACCTTGAATCACAGCAGAAAACTGGATTCCGAGTATGACATTATCAATTTTTGGAATTTTCCAGAAGGACTTAGACAACAGGTTAAGCTGGGAACATTTTCTTCACATGCTCTAGATGGTCAAAAAATAACTATATCTGAGCACATGATAGAGTGGACCACAGGAATGACAGAGGTGGGTTGCACATAATTACTATGCACGTTCTTAACCACAAGTAAGCTAAACACTGTCACAGGTTTGTGCCTCCAATTTTGCTCATGGAATGGCCACATGTGGAAATTGAACAACTTGAGTTCAAATTGGAAAAAAAATTGTTTACAAGCTTTCTGATGAATGGGAAATTGATGCATTTACTTAATTCCATTTTTGTAAATATATGTTTCATATTATGAAATAAATCTGGCATTCAATTATATAGCTTTGTTTATGTATGTATGCAGCTTAAGTTTATCTCTCTCATTCTGAAGAAGTAAGTCTCAGAAGTTACCACCCTATATTTTTTCTTTAGACTCCCCGCTCAGTATGCAGTGAGAGCTGCAATCCTGGATTTAGAAAAAGCCCTCAGGAGGGAAAGGCTGCCTGCTGTTTTGATTGCACCCCTTGTGCAGACAATGAGATCGCCAATGCCACAGGTAGGAGCATGTCCTGTGGACACATTCTCACTCTATGTTGTATTCACTCCCTCCATCTATAAGGGGGAAATTGTCTTGTGAAGGACACTGATGATAAATTTCTCCTTTACTTGTCAAATTATTTCTTACATTGAGTGCTATCGCCACTTTGAAAGCACACTTTCTCCTTTCAACTGTACTTGAATTCATTGTCCTTTTTTCTCATTTTTATTAATCTTTTTTTTTGGCATCGCTGGGGATTGAACCAGAATGTGCTTTATCGATGACCTATGTCCCTAGCTATTTTTATTTGCTATTTTGAAACAGTGTATCACCAGTTTGCCACAGACTGCCTCAAAGATTTAATAGCTCTGTTTTAGTCCACTGATTCCCTGGGATAACAGTTATGCACCACTACACCTGGCCACATTGATTTATTCTTCCTAGTCTCACTAAAAGGATTATTTTCTCAAAAAGAGCACTTTCTCCTCCCCTGAAGCTTCTAAGTTCCATCTCCATCATGAAGTTTAACAAGCAGTAGGATTAAAACCAACTTTTTCCAACCTTTGAACTCACACCAAGATTGCACTCAAGACAAGGGTCAGGTATACTTCATTTTCCAGTGCCTGACACTATTCTTTACACAAAGCAGGTGCTCAAGGAGATTGAGTTTGATTGGAGATGGGAGGATGTCTTTGGTGTACAACATGCTTATAGCACAGCACAATCTCAAATCCTAAGATTTCCTCTCTGTTCTCCTAGAATGCATAGGTGAGTGGGGAGACAGCCTACGTCATGAATTAGAGTCTGTGCCACAGAATAGCAAGGAGGATATGCACACAGAATAAGGGATTGAACAAGTAATAATATCTACATTTCTACATTTCAGGAGGGTGTTATGGGTATTTTTACAGTGGTGATTAGTATTAGAATGAAAAAGAGGTGGTGTAAGTCCTTATTAGGATGAACCAGAAGTGGCGAAAATGGCATATTCAACCATTTATGGAACATGCCACTATCCTAAAGGCAAATGTCATGTTATCAAAGTGTACATAACATGAGGATGAAGATGAAACCTGTTCTGTAAAATTTACAGAACTCTAATGTTGCAGACTGTTGCACACCATAAGTTCCACTTTGGCAATATTTATATTTCCAATAAATTGTGCCATGTTGAAATCACTTTTGTACTGAATATTTTCTAATTTGTTTTTGTGGCTGGTATAAGTTTTTATTACAACACAATTATTGTAATTTCCAATGTTCTCAGAAGTAAAGGGAGAATGATTACATACTGTACCATGTAGGTATTTTGAGTGTACATTCTTCCTAGAGTTTAGGAATATGGCACTTTTTTTAAATGTTGTAAGCACACATGTAGAGAACAATGCATCCATTAATATCAGTCAATACATGCCTGCAGTAAGGATAATTCTCAACCATATATACTCATCTACACATATATAGTCTATAGAAAAGATCAAAGCACAAATTAAAAATCATGTACAATTGAAAAATCCTGTGAGTTGAAGCTAACACTACACGGACACAAATATCTACTCTATATTATATCTACTTCTGTGCTATTGTATATTTAAATTAAAAAGCCGAAGTTCTGCATTTGAAATCTTCTTTACACACTAGAATAATGTTCTATAAATTGAAAGCAAAGAAAATGAAAGAAAGGATACAGTCTGAAAGAAATTTTTAAGAAGTTAAAAGACAGACAAAATAAACACAACCAAATGTAATTCTGGTAAGAAAAAGTGACAAATCTTAGTACACTTGATCAAGAAGAAAACAATTGAAAGCTAGTGTAATATCATGTCAAATTTGACCACTAGTACAGATATGTAGGACACATTTCATATGAAAATATAAGTAATTTCACATCAAGCTATGACTTGAAATCTTTGAAATCACAGGAAAATTTAGCAAAACAATTTTAAGAAAAAATTGAAAATCTCCATAGTACCAGTATCTCCATACTATCATGTCTATTAAGAGATGGGAGCCCGTTGTGTAATATCTTACTCCAAATTTTTGTTGATTAATAATATTAGCATGAAATTTATAAGTATTCAAAAACATATTAATACTGATCTTATTATTATTTCAGAGTTCGGGAAAATGGGAAAATTAACTCATGTAAAGGCAGATCATTTTGTTTGGAAAGGCTGTATCATTTTTATTGTTTTTGCTTTCTTTGTTTTTGTCTATGTTATTATTTTATTATTGTTTCTTTATTCTCTTTAAATTATAAATAAATGAATAAAGGCAGAAACTAATTTGTGTTACTCATAACTGAAAATTCACTTAGAAGAAACAATGTTCACAGTCCACTGTCCTTTTCAAACTAAACTGACATATTCTATTCCACACTCAGGTGTATATTTCAGGGACAGTGTACTATGAGCAAACTCAGTTTATAAAATATAATTAAATGCACTAGTTCTTGGAGAAAGAAAAATGATGCTAATAAATGAAGACAATATAATAAAATTGTACATCTCTGTGATTTATAAATAAAAAGAACAACAGAAGTATTTTTTACCATGTTAGAGGTAGAAGAAAAGTTTCTAAATGTAAAAAAATAGTATTTATGATATTCTCCAGCTTAACATTTCACAATTTATGGTTCATTATTGAAAGCAAGAGTGAGATAAGAACTTTCTGTATCACAATTCTGCCAGGCATTAAATGCCACGTCGTGGTCAAAGCAATGAATTTAATACCATGGCAAGCAGAAACACCAAAATCACACCCAGGATTTGGAGGAAGATTTATTCTATGTTGATGGGCACTGATTTAGAACATTCCCAAAATATTAAGCCCCAATCTCTTGTGGTCTAGGGCTTTTATACTATGCACAAGTAGGAAGTGCAAAGGCCAGAAAGAACAACCTGGTAGTTCTTTTATTAGCTAGCAGGGTGAGATCATCACTTGCAAGGCTAGATTAATGATCATCAGTTACAATCAGACATCCTGCATGATTGGTTACACTCTCATGGTTACAGGAGTCAAGAAAGAAACTACAGAGCCATGAAGCAGTTACAGAGCTAGGCAGCTTCAAAAAGAACAAAGTTTTAGAGAGAACAATTTCTCTTGTAGAGTTTTTCCCTTTCACAAAGAAAACGCACACAAAACATGTATTGGAAAGCAAGAAATACGAAGGTTAAGATTTCCAGTGATATTAGTTTGTATGTATAAAATCCTCTTTAATGAACAAACTGATGTTGGATTTACTGGTGATAGAATACAGGATTATTACCAAAAAACTACCTCTTTCAACACCTCGGTCATAAGCCACTCATACGTGAAATTTTGAAAATTATTTTTTGCAACACTTTAAAATCATTAAACATAACAACCATTGTTAATTCCTGTCATCTTCTTTTAAAATCCTATATCATTTTTATTGTTTTTGTGTTGTGTTTGTCTTCATTGTTATTTTGTAATTCATTTTTTGTTTTTCAAATAAAAAAATAAAATCATTAAATATGTAGTGAGATATCCTGCAATGGTTTTGAAAGATACCAGCATTAAGCTATTAAAATATCCCTTGGACAATAAAAATTAAATAAGTGGTTGCATAAAGCATATTTGTAGATGGAGAGGTTCAAAAATGGGACCACTTCACATTCAATAATTTTCTTCCAATGTATTTCCTTGAAACTTACCAAATTATGTTGGTTTCCTAATATGGGATTACTCATTGAATGAATATCTGAGAAATCATTTATAAAGATTTGATATATGCAGGTATATCATTTATTATTTTGTAAAAATATACAAATGTTTTTATGGACATGTCAGATATAGAAGAATGATAAATAACAGCACTGCTCAGTAATAATAATAGTCAACATTATTTAGGAGTTTCTCTCTGCACATTATTGTTTTATTTTGTTTCTACAAAGCAATGGAAAAGTTAAGTGTGGTGTGTAATGCATGTGTGTAATCCAGTGCTCTGGGAGGCTAAGGTAAAAGAGTTTTAAGTCAGCATGGAGCCTTGGCAATAAAATGACTCAGGATATCCATTCATCAAATAATAAAATTTAAAAGGTCAGGGAGTATCTCAATGAGTAGCCTCTAAATTCAATCCCAAGTACTGAAAAAGAAAGAGAAAGAAAACAAAATGAAAACTTAAAAAATGAAAAATGAAAATGTAGTTCAAATCCAGTGAGTTTCTGGGCATGGATCTGTGAAAAAGGCATAATAAAGATAGACTGGGAAAATTTTTAATTTTCACTACATATGGAGCAGTGTGTGAAGTGTCCAGATCATCAGTACACCAACTCTCAGAGAAACCACTGCCTGAAAAAAGCTGTCACTTTTCTGGCTTATGAAGATCCCTTGGGGAAGGCTTTGGTTGGCACTGCCCTGAGTCTCGCTGTCCTCACAGCTGCTGTTCTTGGGCTCTTTGTGAAGCACCGACACACTCCCATCGTCAAGGCCAACAACCGCGCTCTCAGTTACACCCTGCTCATCTCCCTCACCTGCTGCTTCCTCTGCTCCTTGCTCTTCATTGGCCGGCCCAGCACAGCCGCCTGCATCCTGCAGCAGACGACATTTGCAGTCGTGTTCACTGTGGCTGTTTCCTCTGTCTTGGCCAAAACCATTACTGTGGTGCTGGCCTTTAAGGTCACTGCTCCAGGCAGAAGGGTGAGGCAGTTGCTGGTATCAGGGGCTCCTAACTCCATCATCCCCATCTGCTCCCTGATCCAACTCACTCTCTGTGGAGTCTGGATGGGGACAAATCCACCCTACATTGACACAGATGCTCACTCTGAACATGGCCACATCATCATCGTGTGCAACAAGGGCTCCCTCACTGCCTTCTACTGTGTCCTGGGTTACCTGGGCTCCCTGGCCCTGCTGAGCTTCACCGTGGCTTTCCTGGCCAGGAACCTGCCCGACACGTTCAATGAAGCCAAGTTCCTGACGTTCAGCATGCTGGTGTTCTGCAGTGTGTGGGTCACCTTCCTCCCCGTGTACCACAGCACCAAGGGGAAGGTCATGGTGGCCATGGAGGTCTTCTCCATCTTGGCCTCTGGCACAGGGGTGCTGGGCTGCATCTTTGTCCCTAAGTGCTACTTTATTTTGTTAAGAGAAGATAGGCACTTTTTACATTCATTCAAGCATAAAACACATTTTGGAAGTAAAAATGTATAGAGAATGTTTACATACATTAAGAGTCAGAAGCCACTCTTCAACATTTATGCAGTCAGATATCAAATTACATGAGGAAATTTGAATGAACAACCGACTCTTGTTTTCTTGAAATCACGAACATCACTAGCTATCACCCTTTCCATCTGAGTTTTATTCTGGGTTTTCTATGACTCCCATTATATCTGCAATTGATCCTACTATTTTGTGTTTAAAATTGATTATGTTTCTCACTTTCATCTTGTATTCCTCTTGGGTATCTCCATATTTTTCTAACAATGTAAGATGACAAGTTATATTTGTAGATAACTATTTCTCAATTCCTTAATAAATTTCACTGTTTTGCCTCTTCATGTGTATCATGCTTTTAATATAATACTAATACTATGTTTTAATACCTGCTTGTGTGTTTCTTCTCTTACAATTACCTTTCAATATTCGGGACAATATTTTTGAAGAAGTCCTCTCTCCTATGGTCATTAAAAATCTAGGCTTCTCAGGTCATGTCCCATAGTAGATACACTTAAAGTTAAAATGGAAATTAATTTGTAGTGTAACTAAACTGTTGACTAATGTGCTATAGTGATGTTTCCTAACAATGTGGTCCAATATTTCCATTTTCTTGTTTCATCATCCTTTAGTTGTTCATGCTAAATTGATGTGTGACACACACACATATGTCATTTTGCATATATTAGGTATACATTTATTTTTTATTTTAACAAGAATAAATAAACAGTAACAAAACAACAATGGAACAAGAACAAAACAAAGCAAAAACAATAGAAATGACACAAAGTTTCAAAACAAAATGATAAGAATTAACAGTAGTTGTTTTGTCATATATTGTTATCTTCAAAGAAGTTACTCAGATTACCAGATGTAAGAATGCAAAATTAATCAAATGATTACTGAGAATAAAAAATAAGAAACGCTGTAGAGCTTCACTACACAAGATGGTAGGGATTCACTGTTATATTGGAACATTGTTGTCTTCAAAGTAGTTATTCATATTGCCAGATATAAGCATGCAAAAAGCTGAACCTCAGACAGCTTCTGGAATTCTGGTGAGCCACCACTGTCCCTCCTCCACAAGCTTGGGAGACAGGCAGAGCCCCAGACAGCTTCAGGAGTCAGTGGTGGCCACTTCCTGCCCCTCTCCCCACATTGGAGCTGAGCTGAACCTTAGGCAGCTATGGAAACACCTGTGAGCTGGCCCCACGTTTGGCCCACCAGTTTGGGAGCCAGGCAGGGACCTAGACAACTCCAGGGGCCTTGGGTGCCACTCCCTGCCCCCACCCTGCACCCTCAGGGGAACTAAGCTGGACCTCAGACAACTTCAGCAGCCTCAGTGATTGCACACTCTCCCCCCACACTAGCATGGAAACTTGGTTGGATCCCAGGCAGTGTATGGAGCCTTGGTGACCACAACCCACCCACTACTAAACCCCAGGAGAAACCTGGACAGCTTTGGGAACTCCTTAGTAAGAGCCAAGCTGAGACCCAGACAGCTGTGGGAGCATTGGGGATCACACACCACATTCACACACCATCAGGGGAGCAACACTGAGTAAAAGGGACCTTTGGGTCCTTGCCCTGCAACTCCATTATTCTGGGAGTGAGGCTGAGCTCCACAGAACCTCTAGATCTCTAGAAATGACAAAACAAAGGAGCAAAATGCAATCTCAGGCCTCCACCTCACCCAGAAAATGTCCAGGAGATATTGAAACAGAAGAACTTGGAAGTCATACACCTGAAATTTCTGAAATAATAGCAGCTGAAGTAAAGAAACAACTCGATCAGGCCATAGAGGAAAACCATCAGGAATAATCTCTGAGGAAAAAAAAAAAAGAAATGACAACAATAATGAAAGAATGGCTTGACACATCCAAAGAAGACATAGAAAAGAAAATAGAGGAGCATAGTAAATTAAGGGAAACCCTGAATGAAGAATATAGGAAAGAACAGGAATGTGTGAAACAGATTCAAACAAATATCCAGGAAATTAAAACTTTCATCAAAAGCTGGCAATACAGCTTGAAAGAAGCTGACCATAGACTCTCAGACCTTAAAGACAGCATTGCTGCAAGTGACCATGAAAGGAAAGATCTCTTAAAAATAACAAGAAACCAAGAAATAACAATTCAACAGCTGCAAGATAGAGTGAAGAAAATAATGTAAGACTAATAGGTATCAGTGAAACAGCAGGTATTAGCACAAATGACATGAAAAGACTACTTGTAGAAGTAATAGCAGAAAATTTCCCAAGCATGAAAAAAGAATTGGACAACGAGGTGAGTGAAACATATAGAACTACAGTTAAGTACAACCAAAATAAATCTACATCCAGGTGGGCCCCCAGTGCACGGGGAGCCTCGGGCAGGGAGCGCCGGTCTTCGGACCGGCGACTCACTCCTGGCCTCGTGGTTTCCCGGAAGGAGGGCTTCCGGCGCACAGGGAGCTGCGGGTG
>NW_004955524.1:1606283-1612311 GCF_000276665.1 Chinchilla lanigera | reverse complement strand
ATGTTATCCTTCTTTTATTCTTTAAAATAAAAAACAAAAACAAAAAACAACAAAAAAAATAAATCTACATCCAGACATATAGTGATCAAGATCCCAGAAACTTGACAAAAGATCAGAATACTAAAAGCTGTTAGAGAAAAGAAACAGATCACCTATAAAGGATATCACATCAGAATCATGGCAGATTTCTCACCACAAATCATCAAGGCAAGAGGAACTTGAAGTGAAATATTTCAGGTCCTGAAAGAAAACAACTTCCAACCAAGATTGATGTACCCTGCAAAGCTATCCTTCAAAATTAATGAAGGACTAAAATATATCCACAATAAAGACCAACAGAAGAACTTCATGAGTGCCAAACCAACCCTACGAAGAGTACTAAGAGATATTCTAGAAAGAGATAAAAAAGACCACAGCTTTAAGAGCAACAACAGAAAAGAACCACCAAGCAGAGCTAGGAATTAAACAGAGGCAAACAGAAGGAAAACAATATGACAATGATAAGCCAATACATATCAGTTATAACCATCAACGTACATGGTCTCAATTCACCAACCAAAAGAAGTAGACTGGCAGATTGGCTCAAGAAACAAAATCCAACGATATGCTGCATATAAGAAACAAAAAGAAATTTATAGACTGAAAATCAAAGGATGGGAAACAATACTCCACGTGACAGGAACCCAGAAAAAAGCAAAAAAGTAACTATTCCATATGCAGACAAGGTGAACTTCAAAAGAAAAATGATCAAAAGAAATAAAGAAGGTCACTATATCTCATTAAGTGAAAACTTCAAGAGGAACAGATAACAATCATAAATATATATGCACCAAATGTAGGAGCACCCAATTATATAAGGCAAATTTTAACAGACATGAAAAATCAAATAAGTAATAACACAATTGTAACAGGGGCTTTTAACACCCCATTGTCACAAAGAGATAGATCAACTGGACAAAAAAATCAGCAAAGAAATAATAGAACTAAGCCAAATGTGTGAACAAATGAACTTAGTAGACCTTTACAGAGTATTCCACCCAAACATTAGAATACACAATCTGCTCAGCTGAGCATGGCACACTCACTAAAATAGACCACATGCTAACACATAGAACATGCTTAAGTAAATACAAAGAAATTGAAATTATCCCCTGTGTATTATTTGACCATAGTTCAATGAAACTGGAAATAAATGATAAAGAAATCACAAAAAATCCACAAACACATGGAAATTAAGTAACACCCTCTTGAACAACCAATGAGTCACAAGAGAAACTAAAGTAGAAGTTAAGGAGTCTCTGCCCTCCATGCATCCCATGCAGATAGGAGATCCTCACTGAGAAGGTCTACAAACTGCTAACACTGGGATTCGCATTTGGGCCCTGCCTGCATGTGCCCTGTGCCACCTGAGGTACTACCGCAGGCAACCCACGGACTGTTAGCACCACAATTTGAGTCTGGACTTTACTTGCACCCTCACCTCCTCGAGATCACACACAGGTGGTCCATGATCACTGCCAGTGCAGCCCACATCTGGCTACTGTGCATGCCCTGAGCTGCCTGGAGACATGGAATGAGGTTGTCCACAAACTGTTTGTTGACCCTGTGATTCATATTGGGGTTCTGCTTGCACCCTGAATTGCCTGGAGACACAGGACCACTGGTCTATGATTGAGCCATGAGTGCAACATGCTTCTGGGTCATAAGAATGCCCTGAGCTGCAAGGGGGTCACTGGATCAGACAATCTGCCATTGGCTGACATCACGGTTCACATCTGAGACCTGGGATAACTAGGTACACTTCACCATCTGCTGGAAGAATCCACACTAAGCAGTGCATCTCAGTGGACACTGATGGGCAGGCCTGACTGCCATGAAAACTAGGGACATGAATGACCTTTGCTGAGCTGCCAGGGAAGAGGGAGACTGAGCGTTCTGCCTCTGGCATGAAACATGACAAGACAAAAGACTAAAACACAACCTCACAACTCCACCCCACTCAGAAGAAGGCCAGGAGACAATGACATAGGAGAACTTGGTAAACACACACCTGAAATTGCTGAAATGATTGCAATGGAAGTAAAGAAACAACTCCATCAGGCCATAGAAGACATCAGATCAGAAATAATCTCAGGCAAAAAATGAAATGACAATAATAATGAAAGAACTGCTCAGCACACCCAAAGAAATATATTTTAAAAATAGATGAACAGAGGCACCGGATGGAAACGTTAAATGAACAATATAGGAATGAACTAGAATGCATGAAACAGATTCAAAGAGACAATCAGGAAATCAAAGATTTCACTGAAAGTTGGCAAAACCACTTGAATGAAGCCAAAGATAGAATTTCAGATTTCGAAGACAGCATGGAAGTTAGCAATCATAAAAGAAAGGATCTCTTAAAATCAATAAGGAACCAGGAAAAATCAATTCAACAGCTGCAAGACAGGCAAATAGGAATAATGTAAGACTAACAGTCAGTGAAACAGTAGGAGGCAACACAAACAACATAAAAAGAATATTTGAAGAAATAATAGCAGAAAATTTCCCAAGCACGGAAACAGAATCTGATATACATGTAAATGAGACATATAGAACTCCAACTACTCATAACTAAAATAAAACTATGCCCAGACTTATAATAATCAAGATCCCAGATCTCCAGCAAAAGAACAGAATATTAAACACTGCTAGAGAAAAGAAACAGATCACCTATAAAGGAAAGCCCATCAGAATCACAGCAGACTTCTCAACAAAAACCATCCAATCGAGAAGAGCTTGGAACAAAATATTATAGGTTCTGAGACAAAACACCTTCCAACCAAGACTGATGTATCCTGCAAAACTATCCTTCAAATTCAATGGAGAAATAAAATATTTCCATGACAAAGAAAACTGAAGAACTTCATGAGTGCCAAGCCAGCATTACAAAGGGTACTCAAAGATATTCTAGACAGAGAAAAAAAAAAGACCACAATTTCAAGAACAACAGAAAGAAACCCTCAAGCAGAGTAAGCAATTAAACAGGTAGAACAAGTAGGAAACCAACAGCAAGTAAATAACATGGCAAAGATAAACCAACACATATCAGTTATAACTATAAATGTAAATGGCCTCAATTCACCAGTCAAAAGAAACACACTGGCAGAGTGGATTAAGAAACAAAATCCAACAATATGCTGTATGCAGGAAACACATTTTACTCAAAAGGAAATCCATAGACTGAAAGTCAAAGGATGGAAAACAATCCTACATGCAACAGGAACCCAGAAAGAAGCAGCTGCAGCTATTATGATTGCAGACGATGTAAACTTCAAACCAAGAACAACCAAAAGAGATAAAGAAGGTTATGCATACTTCTTAGGGGAAAACTGCAAAAGGAAGACAGAACAATCATAAACATGTATGCACCAAATATTGGAACACAAAACCATATAAGACAAATCTTAACAGACATTAAAACCCAAATAATCAATAACACTATTGTAATAGGAGACCTCAACACCCATTGACACAAAGAGATAGGTCAACTGGACGAAAAATCAGCAAAGATATAACAGATCTGAATCAAATCTGTGAAAAAATGGACTTAGTAGATATATACAGAGTGTTCCATGCCACAACATCTGTATACACATTTTTCTCAGCTGCACATGGGACTTTCTCTAAAATAGACTGCATTCTAGCCCATAGAACATACCTACCTAAATGCAAAAGAACTGAAATTATCCCGTGCATATTATCTGATCACAGTGCAATGAAATTGGAAATTAATGTTAAAAAGAACTCCAAAAACTCCATAAACACTTGAAAATTAAATAACAACCTCCTGAACAACCAATGGGTCACAGAAGAAATTAAAGAGGAAATTTAAAAATACCTACAAACAAATGAAAATGTAAATACAACTTACCGGAATCTATGGGATGCAATGAAAGCAGTCCTCAGAGGGAGATTTTTTTGTTTGTTTGTTTTGTTTTGTTTTTTTGGTTTTTCTCCGGTACCGGGAACCAAACTCATGACCTTGCGCTTGCCAGGCAGGCGCTTTGCCGCTGAGCTAAATCCCCAGCCCCCCTCAGAGGGAGATTTATAGCAGTGAATTCACACATAAGGAAAACAGAAAGAGAACAAATAAATAGCCTAATGCTGCACCTCAAACTTTTAGAAAAAGGAGAACAGGTCAAGCCCAAAGTCCAAGAAAGGGAGGAGATTATAAAACTCAGGGCAGAAATTAATGCAATTGAGACAAAGAAAACACTACAAAAAACAAATGAATCAAAGAGCTGGTTCTTTGAAAGAATAAATAAAATTGATAAACCCCTAGGCAACCTTTATCAAAAAAAGAAAGGAAAAACCTCATATTCATGAAATAAGGAGTGAAAAGGATGAAATCACTAGAGATCTTACAGAAATTCAGAAGATCATTAATACCTACTTTGAAAATCTTTACTCGCATAGGATAGAAAACTCAGAAGAAATGAACAGATTCCTGATTATGTACGAATTACCAAAGTTGAATCAAGAAGATATAAAAATCCTGAATAACCCAATATCAACTAATGAGATTGAAAACATGATTTAAAACTTACTCACAAAGAAAAGCCCAGGCCCTAATGGATTTACAGTAGAATTTTACAAGAAATTCAGAGAAGATTTAACACCAACACTCCTCAAACTCTCCAATGAACTTGAAAAGGAAGGAATTCTCCCTAACTCATTTCTGGGGTCATTATACTGACATTAAAACCTGAGAAAGACCCAACAAAAAAGAGAACTACAGACCAATCTCCTTAATGAACACAGATGCTAAGATACTCAATAAAATTCTAGCAAACACAATGCAGCAAATCATCAAGAAAATCATACACCATGACCAAGTTGAATTCATTCCAGGAATGTTAGAATGGTTCAATATACACAAATCAATAAATACTATACATTATATCAACAGAGTGAAAGACAAAAACTACATCATCTCCTCAATAGATGCAGAAAAAGTTTTTGACAAAACCCACAACTCATTCATGTTAAAAACCTACAGAAAACCAGAATAGATGGTCTTTACCTCAATCTGATCATAGCCATCTATGACAAACCAACAACAAACATCATTCTAAATGAACAAAAACTGAAAGCTTTTACTTCAAAATCAAGAACAAGACAAGGATTTCCACTGTCACCTCTCCTATTCAACATAGTTTTGGAAGCATTAGCCATAGCAATTAGACAAGAGAGAGAAATAAAAGGAATAATGATAGGAAAGGAAGAAGTAAATTTATCACTATTTGCAGATGACATGATACTTTACATGGAAGACCCCAAAAACTGCACAAGAAGACTCCTTGAATTAATCAACAAATTCAGCAGTGTAGCTGGATACAAAGTTGATAGCTTTCCTAAACACAAACAACAAGCAGACTGAGAGAGAAATTAAGGAAACCATACCTTTTACAATAGCATCCAGGAAATTCAAATATTTGGGAATCAATCTAACAAGAGAAGTAAAAGATCTATTCAATGAAAACTACAGTACTCTGAAAAAAGAGATTGAAGAGGATTTCAATAAATGCAAAAACATTCTTTGCTCATGGATAGGAAGACAAACATTGTGAAAATGGTCATACTCCCAAAACTGCTGTACAGATTCAAGGCAATTCCCATTCAGCTACCATTAGCATACCTCACAGGTCTAGAGAAAATGTTCCTTAAATTCATCTGGAACCAGAAGAGACCCAGAATAGCAATAGCAATCCTGGGCAACAAAGACAAGTCAGGTGGAATCACAATCCCTGACCTGAAATTATACTATAAAGCTACTGTCATAAAATCAACCTGGTACTGGCTAAGAAACAGATGTGAGGATCAATGGAACAGACTGGAAGAAAAAGCCACAACCATAAACACACTCAGCCACATAATCTTTGACAGAGGGGCCAAACAAACTCCCTGGAAGAATGATAGCCTCTTTAATAAATGGTGCTGGAAAAATTGGCTTGCTACCTGCCAAAGACTGAAAATAGACCCA
>NW_004955524.1:1604125-1605778 GCF_000276665.1 Chinchilla lanigera | reverse complement strand
AAGGAGCTCTTCTCCACCGCTGGTGGGAATGTACACTGGTGAAACCACTGTGGAAATCAGTTTGGAGATTCCTCAGTAAACTAAGTCTAGAGGTCCCATTCAATCCAGCTATTCCCCTCCTGGGTATTTTCCCAGAAGATCTGAAAACATCATATCACAGCGATATATGTGCACCCATGCTTATAGCAGCACAATTTGTAATTGTTAAATTGTGGAAGCAACCCAAATGTCCATCCACTGAGGAGTGGATAAAATATTGTAGTACTTTTATATAATGTAATATTACTCAGCTATAAAGAAAGATAAACTCAAGGATTTTATAGGTAAATGGTCAGAACTAGAGGCCATACTCATAAGTGAAATAAGCCAGACCTCCATGTGTGAGCAATGTATTGTCATACAAGTGTAAGAACCTGAAAGAGTGAATAAAAATTAGGAGGTATGACAGATATTGTGAAACAAAAGGAAAATACTCAAAAGTAAAGAGCAACTGGGATGAGGGAAAAAAGAAAAGAAGGGAAAATTATGTATGTATGTATATACAGAATAGCTAACGTAGTTGTATTACTGACTTCTATCACTTTACTGAAAGGAACAGTTAATGATTACTTATTTGATCAATCTTACATGTCTCTATTTGTTTTCCTGAGAAACCACTTTGAAGATATCAATACATAATACAACAACCATTGTTAATTTCCTATCACTTTGTCTGTAACTCTGTATTGCTTGTTTTGTTCTTATGCTATTTTGTAACTGGATGTCTGTTTGTTAATATGTTTTCCTTTTATTTTTAAAATAAATTTTAAAATAAAGTAAAAATTAAACACTATTTACAATCAAACGAAAATGCAGGTACAGACTACAGGAACCTGTGGGATGTAATGAAAGCAGTCCTCAGAGGGAGATATATAGCAGTGGATTCCCACCTCAGGAAACAGAACAAACACAACTAAGCAACTTGATGTTACACCTCAGACTTCTAGAAAAAGAAGAGCAAGTTTATCCCCAAGTGTGAAAAAGAGAGAAAATTATAAAGATCAGAATAGAAATTAACACAATTAAATCTAAGAAAATAATACAAAGAATTAATGAATCAAAGAGTTGGTTCTTTGAAAAAATAAATAAAATTGATAAACCCCTAGCCAACCTTATCGAAAAAGGGAAGAAAAAACTCAAATCCATGCAATGAGGAATGAAAGGGGTGATATCATTACAGATTCTGTAGAAATTCAGAAGATATTAATACCTACTTTGAAAATCTTTACTCTCATAAGATGGAAAAGCATAGAAGGAATGGGCAGTGTGTTGGTTTGGGGGTTACTTTTGCAAGGGGAACAATATAATACAGGACACACATTTTATAACATTATTTATAATAGTCACCCAAAGAACAATATACAAAAGAGTGTGGGAAATCTGTCCACACACCAAGACCAAGGAACCCAGCTGAGGGCCTGGATCTCAAGAAAATGTCCTGTATAAGTCCAGGCAAATACCTAGAGCTCATAACGGTGCCTCCCACAAATCCACCTGGAGGCCCAGAGCCCATAACAATATCTCATACAGGCCTGTTTCATGGATCTGCGCTGGGAAGGCCCAAAGTCAGTGGTGGAATCTAGAAAGTCTGTGCCAGTGAGAGGAAGGATCTGT
>NW_004955524.1:1597181-1598590 GCF_000276665.1 Chinchilla lanigera | reverse complement strand
AAACAAAAAGAGAACATAGATGAAAACTTCTCAATAAAATACTAGCTAACAGAATGCAGTGAATCATCAAGAAAATCATACACCATAACCAAGTGAGATTCATCACAGGAATGTAGGGATGGCTCAATACAATCAATGTAATACACCATATCAACTGAGCTAAAGACAAGAATCACGTGATCATCTCAATAGATGTAGAAAAAACTTTTGAAAAAGTCCAACACTTATTCATGATAAAAACCCCAAGAAGTTTGGCATACATGGACTTTACCTTAATCTGATAAAAGCCATCTATGACAAACCAACAGCTAACATCATTCTAAATGGTCAAAAGCTGGAAGTTTTCACTTTAAAATTAGGAACAAGACAAGGATGTCCACTGTCACCACTCTTATTCAATATAGCTCTGGAAATATTAGCCAGAGCAATTAGACAAGAGAGAGAAAGAAGAGGAATAAGGATAGGAAAAGAAGTGAAATTATCATTATTTGTAGATGACATGATACTCTACATAGAAGACCCCAAAAACTCCACTAAAAGTCTAAAAGTCTTATTGACTTAATAATCAAATTCAGTAACAAAGCTGGATACAAAGTCAACACCCAAACATCAACAGCATTCCTGTCCACAAACAAGAAGCAGACTGAGAGAGAAATCAGTGAAACCACACCTTCCTTAATAGCATCTAAAAACAATTAAATACTTAGGAATCAATCTAACAAGAGAAGTAAAGGATCTATACAGTGAAAATTACAGTACTCTGAAAAAAGAGATCAAAGAGGATATGAGAAAATAGAAATATATTCCTTGCTCATGGATAGGAAGAACAAACATTGTGAAAATGACCATACCCCTAAAATTGTTGTACAGATTCAATGCAATCCCCATTAAACTTCCATTAGTATACCTCACAGATCTAGAGAAAACATTCCTTAAATTCATCTGGAACCAGAAGAGGCCTAGAATAGCAAAAACAATCCTGGGAAACAAAAGAAAGGCAGGAGGCATTGCAACCCTTGACTTGAAATTATACTACAAAGCTACTGTGGTAAAATCAACATGGTACTGGCATAAAAAAAACACACCTGAAGATCAATGGAACAGATTAGAAGATGCAGACAAAGCTACAAACACACTCAGCCACCTTATCTTTGACAAAGGGGCCAACATGTTCACTGGAAGAAAGATAGCCTCTTTCACAAATGGTGCTGGAAAAACTGGCTTTCCACATGCCAAAGACCAAAACCAGACCCATGCTATCATCATGCACTAAACTAAAGTCAAAATGGATCAAAAATCTAAATATCAAAACAGAAGGGGCTGGGGATTTAGCTCAGTGGCACAGCGCTTGCCTGGCAAGCGCAAGGTCGTGAGTTTGATTCCCGGTGCCGGAAAAAAAACAAAAAAAC
>NW_004955524.1:1592334-1595984 GCF_000276665.1 Chinchilla lanigera | reverse complement strand
AGTTTTTAATATTTTGTCCAATTTTACATGCTTAAATCTGGTAACCTGAGCAACTTTTGTGATGACAGCAATTTGCAATATAACAACCGTTGGTTAATTCCTACAATCTTGTCTAGTGAAACTATGTATTGCCTCTAACGTTCTTTTAAATTATTTTTTTTATTCCCTTTAATGATTTAATCAATCTTCTATTCTTGCATCTGGTAATCTGAGCAACTTTATTGAAAATAATAATAGGCAATATAACAACCACTGTTAATCCCTATCATTTGGTTTGAAACCCAGTATCATTTTTAATATCCTGCATTTTTTGTTTGTATTTTTCTAATGTTCTTTTTTTGTACTATTTTCCTTAAAATTAAAAGAAAAGTCAACACTCAAAAATCAATAGCATTCTTGTACACAAACAATAAACTCACTGAGAGAGAAATTAGGGAAACTACACCCTTCACAACGGCATCCAAAACAATGAAATACTTAGGAATCAATCTAACAAAGCAGGTCAAAGATCTACCCAGTGAAAATTACACTACTCTGAAAAAAGAGATTGGAGAGGATTTCAGAAAATGGAAAGATATTCTTTGCTCATGGATAGGAAGAATGAACACTGTGAACATGGCCATACTCCCAAATTTGTTATACAGATTCAATGCAATCCTGATTAAAATACCACTAATATACCTCACAGATCTAGAGGAAACATTCTTAAAATTCATCTGGAAATAGAAGAGATCCAGAATAGTGAAAGCAATCCTGGGCAAAAAAAGGCAAGTCAGGAGGCATCACAATCCCTGACTTGAAATTATACTAAAAGCTACTGTCATAAAATCAGCACAGTACTAGCAAAAAAATAGACCAATTATCAATGGAACAGATTAAATGATTCAGCCACAACCACAAAAACATCCAGCTATCTTATCTTTGGCAAATGGGCCAAACATGTTCACTGGAAGAAAGATAGACTCTTTAATAAATGGTGCTGGGAAAAACTGGCTCTCCACATGCCAAAGACTAAAATTAGACCCATGTCTATCACCATGCACTAACTTAAAGTTAAAATGGATCAAAGAACTAAATATTAAAGGGGCTGGGGATTTAGCTCAGCGGCAAAAGCGCCTGCCTGGCAAGCGCAAGGTCGTGAGTTCGGTTCCCGGTGCCGGAGAAAAACCAACAAAAAAAAAAGAACTAAATATTAAAATAGAAACACTAAATCTACTGGATGAGACAGTAGGTAGAAATCTTGAAGATTTCAGGAACAAAAACCAAACCACATGGGAAATACTTCAAAGAATCAACAACTGTGTTCTTATCTTATTGGAAAGTTTTTGCACATCAAAAGAAATCACCAATAGAACAAAAAGAAGACCAATGAATTGGGAAAAAAATTTAGCCAAGTGTCCCTCAGAGAAAGGACTTTTATCTAGAGCCTATAAAGATTTTTTTAAAAGTCAGACCCACAAAATTCAAAGAACCAATCCAAAAATG
This sequence comes from Chinchilla lanigera, assembly GCF_000276665.1. Lineage (NCBI taxonomy): Eukaryota > Metazoa > Chordata > Mammalia > Rodentia > Chinchillidae > Chinchilla > Chinchilla lanigera. The sequence goes on along the minus strand of NW_004955524.1, from coordinate 1,594,499 downwards.
GGCATATGAGATGAATATATACTTCCCAGATGAAGAAATACAAATGGAAAATAAATATATGGAAAAATGTTCAACATCATTGGTCATTCAAGAAATGCAAATTAAAAGAACACTGAGATTCCATCTCACACCAGAAAAAATGGCTACCATCAAGATATCAATGAATAACAAGTGCTGGAGGGGTTGTGGGGAAAAAGGAACCCATCTCCACTGTTGGTGGGAGTGTAGAACGGTACAAGCACTGTGGAAATCAGTGTGGAGATTCCTCAAAAAACTAGGAGTAGAGGTTCCATTTGACCCAGCTATTCTCCTTCTGGGTATTTTTCCAGAAGAATTGAAAATATCATACCACAGTGATATATGTGCAACCATGATTACAGTACAACAATTTGCAATTGCTAGATTTTGGAAACAACCCAAATCCCCATCAACTGAGGAATGGATAAAAGAGATGTGGTATTTTTATACAATGGAGTACTACTCAGCTGTAAAGAAAAATAAACTCAAGGCTTTTATAGGTAAATGGATGCAACCAGAGACAGTACTCATAAGTGCAATAAATCAGACTCACATATATAAACATTGTATTGTCTCCCTACTGTAAGGTAGTGAAAGAGTAAATAAAATCAAAAAGTTACAGTAGATATTGTGAAAGAGAAAGAAAATGCTCAGAAGGAAAGAACTGGGATGAGGGAAAGGAGAAAAGAAAGAAGGAAGGAAGGGAATATATATACAAGATAGCTAAGATAATTGTACTACTAATTTGTATTAGTTTACTGAAAGGAACAGTGAATGCTTAATTTTTTGATCAATTTTGCATGCCTGTATCTTGTAACTTGAGCAACTACTTTGAAGATAACAATACACAATGTAACAACCATTGGTGACTTCCTGTCATCTTGTTTTGAAATTCTGTATCTTTCGTATTGTTTTTTAAATTTTTTATTCTCTTTAAAATATAAAAGAAATAAAATATGGTGTTTACACCACAAAGAAAGATAAACATGAGTCATTTTTAGAAAAGTGACTAAGACTTGAGGCTATAATGTTAAATGAAATAAAGCAGACACATGAGGTTAAATATTGCATGGTTCCTCTTATATAAGAAAAACAAATTAAAAATAAGTATAGATAGATGAAATGAGGAGATTGTTTTTCTCAAATGAGAAGGGGATCAAGAGACAGAAGGAAGGGGAAAGGGGATTTGAAAAGGGATGAAGACATGCTCTGCACGTGAACTAATTCCACATACGTTCTGTGAATATTATGTGCTGCAAACACATACTCATGTATAAATAATATATGTACATGTGTGTATACATATATCTATATATATATGCAGCACAGTGAAAGAGAGATGAGAGGAAACAAGAATGCAGAAGCTTGGGAAATGGGAAAGAGGACTTCGAAAATAAGCAAAGGAAATATTAACCGGAGAAAAGGTATCAAGTTATCACAATTTTGTGTTCCCTAAAATGAATGTAATTACTATCTATCATAAAAATTCACTAATAAAATTAAGAATATAAAAGTGTGTTTCTCCATGAAAATAAAAAGAACTTAATAAAGTGTACTAGTTGTTTTAAAATGTGATGATCTATAGGTAGCAGATAGCATTCTAAAAATTAGCAAAAAAAAAAAAAAATTAAGATTGCCAAAGGAAAGGCAAGACAACATGGATAAAGTAATCAAATTTAAAGCACACTAATATGGTTTATTGCAGCTTTAATGGGAAGAACAAAAAATTCATAACAAAATTCAAACTGAAGAGGTGATTGTCATTAATATTGGCTACTATACTGTGAAAGAAAAAAACTCACATCTTAATCCAAGTAAATCTCATATTGTCATCTATTTTATGATAGAAATAGTGGTGCAGATTTGACACATACCATTTAAGTAGTTAAGAACAACATGTGTATAAACTTAAGAAGGCTTCTCTCTTCCAGAAAGTGTTTTGTCTTTCAACCCATGCAAAGAATTTCTTCCTGACTGTAACAAGATAATGTAGCACTTAGGGGCAAAGATGCAGCCCAGCAGCCCCGCACTGGAGGCTAAGATGGAGAAGACCTCCATGGCCACCATGACCTTCCCCTTGGTGCTGTGGTACACGGGGAGGAAGGTGACCCACACGCTGCAGAACACCAGCATGCTGAACGTCAGGA
>NW_004955524.1:1583599-1591764 GCF_000276665.1 Chinchilla lanigera | reverse complement strand
GAGCCTTCCCTAAAAGGTCTTCATAAGCCATAAATGTGATAGATTTCTGGATGCAGTTGTTTCGCTTAATGTTGGCATACTGATGATCTGGGCACTTTACACACTGTTCTGCATCTATTGAGAAATGCAAATAGTTATCAGCTCAGGTTCAGCATCCCTCTATCATTTACAGACCCTCACACGTGTTCATTGTACTAATTGAGCCGAATAATCCTTATGTCTGTAGTGTCCTTGAATTTCTAGGAACTTAGTAATGGGATGTTGTATATGGAGTGACTTCCAATTAATAATGTTCACCTTTATGGTCTATTGAGCAATATGTCTTCTCTTTATTAACCTAGTATTCAAATGAGTCTTCTTCCATATTACAAAACACTCCAAGATGGATCTATCCAATATGATCTGTAAGTAATGCCTTCATAATACATTTAGTGAACCAGCACTAATTGAGAAAACATGGTGATGTCCTAAATTCAACAGAAATAGAAACTCTGGTTCCTGGCTGCCTTGATGTAAACACCTTTCTCTTTGATATACCCTCCCACCATGCCTCCTCACACTGGAGCCAGCTGGATATGGACTGAATACACTCAAAATTGTAAGCCAAAATAAAGCTCTCAGATCTCAGTAGAATCATGGCAGCCAGAAGGGAGTGAGATGCCCTCAGCCCCAGGAAACCTCAACCATGGAGGAGGGAACCCAGACACCTGGAGACCTTGAAAATTTCCAGAGCTATATTTTCCCTTGGCTAAATTTTCGCCCATGGGTTCCATGTACTAGTCACGGTCATCAACCAATTCTTGAATCCATTAAGTGTTTATTTTCCACAGCGCAGGGCAGCAGTTGCTGTGCCTTAGTGGTGGACCAGCCTGACTATAGATGAGGCCAAAACCTGTGGAAGCAAATGTAAGCATGGAGGGTGAGCAGCTCCGTGGAGAAATGGTGGACCGGATCACCACTCTCAGCCCTAAGAAAAGCCCACAATTGTTGTCAACTGAATCAACAGTAAGGGCTTTGACTCCAGAAGTAACTCCTTCCACGTGGCAAGTTAGAGTTGGAGAAGGAACACAGAACATCCCCTCCCAAGTCTGAGATTGTTCACTCAGGAGCCATTCTGGGCAGGGGTTAATGTTTGTGACTGAGCCACAGAACAATTTCACTTTAGGGCTTCTAGTACTACCACAAAGGCTGGTTTGTGACAGCCACAAGAAATAGACATGAATACATGCACAGTAGACATAGACCCCTTGAGTAGTTAAAATTCAAGAGAGAAAGGACGTGGGGTCATGTGCTCCATGGTAAGAAACAAGATCAGCATGTATGACATTTAGAGGTGGCTGAATCTGGAAAGGATGGCATTAAGTTAAGTGGATTTCTTGAACCTCCAACCCACTGGCTACATTCATCACAGATGAGTGATTGTCCCCACCACCACCACCACCTACCAACAGAATCAAGGACAAGCATCAGCTCGGATGTATGCCACAGCCTTGGAGGTAGGGACAGAGAGCCCTTGGGAGCAGATGGGGCATCTTATAACACACAGGCTGTAAAGGTAGGCAGAAAAAACCATGACTTTCTGGATCGCAAGACTGAAGATTCTGGAAAGAAATCACTCATTCAAAAACTCAGAGGGCCCCACCCAGGCTGCTGTGCAGCTGGCGCCCGGAAAGGCAGGCAGCAGGCCCCGGGAAGCAGTGCAGAGATGTGCCCGGGCCCTCAGGCCAGCCACCGGCGTGAGGTGGAGAACCGCCAGGCCACAGAGAAGCACCGACACAGCAGGCCCCCCCGGAGACGTGCGTGAACCACCCCGACATGGAGAAACCTCAGGAAAACATGCCACACGGCGGGGCGCTCTTGGCCCTGCCCTTGAGAGCCAGAGAGGTCCGGAGTCAGCGGAGGAGCAGCTGGTGAACAAGGACCCGGAGAACAGGAGAATACCGACGCCCTACGACTCAGAGGTCGAGCTGACTGGGGACACAAGAGCCATCCGGGAGCTGGAAACCAGGAGGACATTGTGCAGTACCCAGGGAGACTCCCTGGAGGCCATTCTTCCCCTAATTGTGCAGGCTGTGGTGGAGGAGCGAGTGGAGCTCTGGAGAGGCCTGCACGGAGACTTCATGGATTACATGGGGGCCCAATATGCAGATTCTGTAGAACCGCCTTCATGGAGAAGGACCGTTGTCTCCAAGGAGGAGCCCGTGAAATCATGAGTATAGAGGAAAAAGTGGATGGCCCATTGCTGGACACTGGTGCTGGTCTCTCGGTCCTTCTTTTCACCCCGGCCTTCCTTCCAGCCATCACACTTCCGTGAGGGGAGTCCCTGATGAGGAGGTAACCCGTTCTTTTTCACAACCCTTGGGCTGTAACTACTTGTTGGATCTTTCTTGCATATCTTTGATTTCCTGAGAAACCACTTTGAGGACGCCAACATGTATTGCAGCAGCCACTGATGATTTCCCACCAATCTGTCCGTAACTCTGTAATGTTTGTATTGTTCCTGTGCTATTTCACAAATGGACGTACGTTTGTTACTATGTGTTTTCAACAACAACCATTGAGAATAGTCAATGATTATTTGATTGATCACTCATGTATAGCTCTATTTGTTTTCCCTAGAGACCACATTGAAGAAGTCAGGGTATAGTACAACCACCATTGATAATTTCCTACCATTTTTGTGTGTAACTCACTATTATTTGTCTATTTGTTTTCCTGAGAAACTATCTTTAAGATACCAATGGGTAAAATAACAACCATTGATAATGTCCTACCACTTTGTCTTAATTTGGTGAATCCCCTATTGCTGTGTTGTCCTTCTTTCACTCTTTAAAATAAAAAATAAAATAAAATAAAATAAAAACTCAGAGGAATTTTTCATTGGACTCACATTTTACTCCTCATCAGTTTTCAGAGGTTTGAGTTTTATCCTTTTTTCTTTTTTGATGCGTTTCTATTACTTTTTCATTTTTCCTTTATTTTGCCTCTTTTATTCCTCCTTTTCTTGTTTGTTCTTTTCTGGTACTTTAAAATAATGTTGCTAATGTCCTTTAACTCCTTAATAAGGTCTTATATCCCACATTTCTCTTTTCTTGCTCATCTTTCACTGCTTAATATTTCACATTTTATTTTTTATTCTCCCATTCCCCCTATCATTTTACTACTACAACTACTAAGCTTTGTTAGTTTTTGGTTAATTCTGTGCTCTTATTTTTGAATTCATTTCCCTTAAAGTGCAGGTATAGTTGTAGCATTTAGTGTATACTTACTATATGTCAATATTTGCTTTGGCCTACTGTTTATATTATACTTATAGATCTTTTTTCTTTGGTTAAGGATGGTACATTATTGGTGCTTATGTTATCAATATCCACCCTGATTTTGATGTTATTCTTGTTGCTGACTTTGTTGTCATTTCCAGGTTGGCAGAGTTCTTGCTTTTAATTAGATTTCCATGTATGCCAATATCTATATTGTCTCTGTTTTATTTAAAATACTATTGTACATTTTCAGAGAACTGGGTGCTGGGCCAATTATACTTCACACTCCCTCCCAAATTATCACAGATTATTGAATCTTAAGACAGAGGCAAAGACCTATAGTTAGCTTTCCCAGAGTATATAACTCCAAGCAGACTCCAGCTAAAGAAGTCTTCCTACTAGCAATAAAGTCTTTCCACTATAATCAACCCACAAATCTCAGCATGTATGCACACACACATGCACACACACAGTGCTAGAAACCTGAGAAGACAAGACAGCAAAGTGCCTACAAATGCTCCAAAAACCCCAAAGCTGATCAATGGGGCATAAAGGGAGAGAAAATCAAAGTCACACAACTGAATCATTCAAAAGGACAAAATAGGTTCAAAAACAGATGAGTATGATTCTTGGCAAGTGCTAAAATGGTATACATAACAGGTAAAGGACTGAACTTAAAAGTGATCAGTGAGTTTATAGAAGACACTAATAAAATGCTACCTGAGCTCAACAAAAAGATTTTTTAAAAAGGAATGATCAATTTAACAAAGAATTAGAGTCCATGAAAATGTACCAAACAGAAATCCAAGAGTTTCAAAGTTCTGAGCATATGGGAGCAGAAGTGACCAGTGTGAACATAGTTTCAGAACTAAAAGATGGCCCTCACGTCAGTGATCTATTACTCAACAGATACTTTAAAAAATAAATCATGAAATATGAGTGCAAGAGCTGTTAAATGACCTGAGAAAATTAATCTTAGTTAAAATTAGTGAAAAATGAAAAGACAGTACAATAGCATAAAAAACTTTTTCACAAAAAATAACAACACAAAATGTTCCAAGTATGGGGGGAAATTTAACATTATACACAAGTGAGGCATATAGAACTACAAATAACCAAGGTCAGAAAAGAATCTCACTACAACAGAGAGAGAAAATCCTAGAAATCCAACACAAACACTGAATCTTAAGAGCTATTAGATGAAAGCAACAAATCACTTATCAAGAAAAACTCACTATAATTACAACCGATTTCTCAACACAACCCTTAAAGGCCAGGAGAGCTTGGAGTGAAGTGTTTAAAGCCCTAAAAAATAAGCTTCCAACCCAGACTGCTACATCCTGAAAAGCTACCTTTCATAATTGATGGAGAAATAAGGTCATTTCAAGGCAAAACACACCTTCAGAAATTCATGTCCACCAACCAGCACTCCAGAGACAATAAAGCTAACATTGTCAAAGAGTCTTATACACAGTCCTTGTAATTCCCATTTTCCCCCTACCTTGGACCTGCCTCACCTTGGGGTTTTTGCTCTATAAAATCCCTGGGAGGGGCAGGGTCCTTGGCAACCTGCTCGGGCCCCCTTCTGTCCCTGTCTTGGACAGAAGCTTTCTTTCTCTCAATAAATATATTCTGCTCTTTAAAAAAACAACTAAATTCAACCCCCAGTATTACAATGAGTTCAAGAGAAAAGAAAATAAATCAAAGAGCATAGTCTTAGAGGCAGAGAATGTGACTTTCCAATGTACAGAAGTGCTGAATCAAATTGGCAACTGAAAATGAAGGAATTTTGTGTGTGCTGTTCTCTTCAAGGTCTTTTTCCATTTCCTGGGTTAATGTGGGTAACATGAGGAAGGTGGATTGGTCCGTGAAGGTGGATCTTTCTCACCAGTGAAGTTGGCGATCTCATTCTCTGAACATGGGGTGCAATGAAAACAACAGGCAGCTTTTCCCTCCTGAGGAGTTTTTCTAAATCCAGGATCACAGCTTTCACTGCATACAGAGTGGGGAGTCTGAGGAATGATATTTGTTAGTAACTTTTTGAGTTGTATAATCTTTCATAAGTAATATGGCAATTTGTATGCATATATAAATCAAACTGTATGATTGAATGTCATTTATTGACCATTATAAAGTAGAAGAATATTTACAAAGTTTGATGAAATAAATGTTCCCTTCCTATTCATAAAAATATTGAGAAGAAAATGATTTGATTTGGAAGCCAGTTGTTAAATTTACACATATGGCTATTTTCTGAGTGAAACAGGGAAATAATAAAAGACCTAGGGAGAAGAACCATGAGACTCCGTGCAAGTATGGTTGGGCTTGGGTTCTGTTTCCTAAGGTTTGGATATCATTTTCTTAACCTAACAAGAGGCCCCTGACAGTAATTGAAACAATTAGTTTCTGTAACACATAATGTGAATTACAATGAGCAGGGTCCTGTGGAAGGTGCGAGGGTTTCTCAGAGAGACACTGGCCCATAGGGGAGGGGAAGGTGGGGAGGGTTGTGGCCAAGGGAGCTCCACAGAGAGGACAGGTGGCCAGGGAAAAAGCCAAGCCACAGAGGGAGTTGGGAATATTCAGTGAGTGACACCATGGCTAAGACCAGGGCTCCAGAAGAAACAGAGGCCTCTTCAGGTTGGTGGGATCTTATTGCCCAGAAATAAGATGAAACAAGGTACTAGATCCCAGCACCACCAAGCCTCTATTCATACTCCTCTGAAGCATGTCTTTTTTCTGCTAATTTTAGAAAAGTTACAATTAGTGGTACTTGCAGAAGTTGCTTACTATGTGCCCAAGTTCCTACAGGCCCACTTCTAAGTCAAACTTCCTTACTTGATACCCTACAAGTTGACCTCAACTTGGCTGAGAGGCAGTCACTATTGTGTATAAAAAGCCCTAGACAAACAGTCCCCAAGGCAACCAGCTCAGGTTCCCTCCTGAGTTCCATTACCTGGAGGCTGTCTGCTTTCACTTTCTAATAAATACTTCTGTTCATTTCTCTTTTGATTCTCTGCCTTGTAATATTTCCTGGGTTGAGAGAAGAACCCAGGAGCCAGATGGTAGCAGTGAGGAAGGGTTGGTGTCAAAAATCCCACAACCAGATTGTGATTACTTACACTTAATGAGGAAAATTATTATGAGGCTCAAATTACCTCTGTAACTTCTGTGGCCCACTCAATCAAGTGATCAGATAAAGACAATTTTTGACCATGCAGAGCATGTGGAGAAAACTCTCCTACTTTCACTCTAAGTCTAAGACCTTCAGGAAAATTCCAAATGTTGAAAATGTCATACTCTGCTTCCAGTTTCCTTTCATCATCCAAATGCACTTGGTCTCCAGTAGTACCAATAAAGTGGACGCTCTTCAGAAAGGGGTGCAGCTAAAAGAGACACACCATCCCATGATGAAGTTGGCCTCATAATTAGGACAGGAGCCTGAATAAGGAAAATCCCCTAACGCTCTTTAATACCCATGATATAATTCAAGATTATTACAGATATGTAAGGATCTAGAACAATGAAAGCCTATGGAGAACTGAAGCATAATGTTCATAAAATCTCAGTGATTGTCAAGAGAAAATATGTCAGCCAAGCTGGTTGCAATAAACTTAGCACATGGGTGTTAGAAAAAAATCTGTACTGTGTAGCCAAATATTTCCACATCCAATTTCTATATGATTCTTCAGAAAGCATCTAGTGGAAAAATGACATAATCAATATCAAATGTGACTGCAGAATTAAATAAGAAAACTCACATAATATACCCACTAGAGTTCTTAGTACCAATTAGGTACATAAAAGCTACACAATATTTGTTGTCCTTTACAAACACCATGGGCAACATTTAGTTTTATCTTGTTGAAAACATTAGAGGGGAAGGAAATTTGCATATGGTGAAACACAAAACAGTGGCTCAGTTAATACCTTTCCCTTTTTGTAAATGGTGCCTTAAATTATTTGGTATTTTGTTACTAGGAGATCCTAAACTATTTGGTTTGAGCTCCACTCACACCTCTTAAGAAATACACTTTTAGGGCAGTTTACGTCATCTACCAGGACAGAATTACCTGCCACATGGCAAACACTATTCCTTCTCCAGTTTTCATTGATTGTGTCTGTACTTGTTGGAGAAGCATCTCCTGGAGGGCGTGGGCCACGGCATACACAGCGTTGTATACATTGTAACTCGCATCACTCATGGCTGTGTCAAAACGACTCACAGGCAGCCACGCCAAGGAGGCGTTTGGTGGACAGTTCCTCAATGAACAGCCAGAATCCGAGAATGAGCAGTGGAAATTCTTGAACCAGTACAGAGAAAGGAAATTGTTCTCTGGGTATTTGGAAGGGTTAGCTGTTTGAATAAAATTTTTGAAACCAGAAATCTCTTCGTGGTGGTTTGAAAAAATTAGAGTCCCATGAAACGAGTCAAGTACAAAGTTTCTCCCCGTCACGTCAGCATGCCATTGGGAGTTTGTCACCCAGACTCTCCATGTCACAAGATATCCCCCTATATTAAAGTTTACATCACTTAGACTCTCACTATCATAGTAAACAATAACCACGTTTGCTGGTGACGGTTCTCTGGCCTGGAAATCATGTTGAAACTTTCCAAAATAAGCACTAAGAGTAACTTCAACTGTTTTCACAAAGGCTACACAGATTCTGTTCCTGTCCATCTCTGCTCTCACATCTGAGAGAAACTGACGACCTTTCTGACCTTCTGTGATGAGCAGGCCCACCCAGGTCCAGCTGAAATGAAGCATCAAGGAGACCATGCCGAGGGCCAGGGACGTGTCCTTTGGGGCCATCTGGTACAGGGAAGGAAACTGGCCATTGTCTCTCAGTGCAGGATCAAAAGAGCCAAAAGTAAGCTAAAAGGAAGAGAAAATTAGAAGCAAT
>NW_004955524.1:1546399-1569061 GCF_000276665.1 Chinchilla lanigera | reverse complement strand
GGGATGGGGGAAAAGAGAAAAGAAAAAAAGAAGGAAGGAAAAAAATATATATATATATATACAAGATAGCTAAGATAATTGTACTACTAATTTCTGTTGGTTTATTGAAAGGAACAGTTAATGTTTGATTGTTTAATCAATCTTGCATGCCTGTGTCCGATAGTCTGGACAATTACTATGAAGATAACAGTATGTAATACAACAACCATTGTTGATTTCCTGTCATCTTGTTTTGAAATTCTGTATCGTTTTTATTGGTTATGTATTATTTTGTTTTTGTTGTTTTATTTTTGTCCTTTTTGCTTTAAAATAATTTTTAAAAAAATAACACAGGAGCACTTTGAAAAAAATCAGTTGAGAGAGGCCAGCATCCTTGGTTTCCAGAGTGGTCTTCCCGTAACAATCATTGCTCAAAAGCCTACTGCAGTGTTTGAGGCACGAAGATAAGAGCACGTGGAGCCCGCCACCGTGCTGTCCTTATAGGAGTCTCGGTTATGTTTGTGCTGTAAAATGGGGGAAACGCTCCACAGGGATTAGAACAACACACACCTGGTGCTTTTCTACGACCTTTAAAAAGAATGGGACTTTATGAATCCATGACAACTCCTAGAAGCCTTCCCTGTGACTGCACTATGCTCTTCTCACATTCTGATGTGGAGTCAGGAACTCTGCTTAATCCTCTGTCCCAAGCAGTGAGTGGGTCCCGCTGCTGCACTGCGGGGTACGCCTGCAAGTGATGGAGCGTGCAGACAAATGTGGAAGGGGAAATTTAACTTCTTACACTTCTATCGCTCCCGAAAATATCTGCATGCACTGGATTCAGAAGAGACACCTCCTGGAACATGCGATGAGAGGACTAGCGCGTGAGTTACGATGGGTCAGGTTTGGCAACCTGAAAACTGCAGTGAGCGTTTTCCTACGTCCCATTTCTGGGGTACAGGACCCTGAAGGACAGTTAGAAAAGGAAAACAGCAGGGTAGAAAGGCAAAAACGTTTGGGCAGAATAGAAAAAATTCAAATGAAAAAATCAAATTAAAATCTAAAGGTGCAAGGGAGAATAATGAGAAAGGTAAACGACATTTGGTAGGACAGCTCAGATGAAGCAGATCTGTTGGGCATTCTCGAGATGAACACACATTGCTCTTCAAGCAAACAAAAATGGCATTTTTAAGATTTGTGGGTAATAGAAATAAATTTTCAAGAGCTAATTAACTGAGGTAGAGATAGATATAGTAGGATAAGATTAAAAATCATGAAAACTGACTGACATACTGACTGACACAAAATGTGTACATTAACTGAACCGCGCAGTCAGTCTCCCCAGCAGCTGGGCTCCGCGGCAGCACGGAGGGCGGTCTAGGCACGCCCTGTGCTGGGGGAGGGGAAGAAGTCAGAGACCGCATCCGGAGCAACCCTTCCCGCCCCGGCCGCCAGGAGAGGCCGTGGGAGACACACCAAGCCTACTCCGTGTGGCTCCCTGGATGGGGCCACAAGCAAGGATGTGAAGGTGATCCGGCTACATCAGTCACCCCGTTGATCTCCAGGATTGATTCAGCTGACATGGCTGCCTAGGCAGGCGTCCTCTTTGTCCCGCAGTGATCCAGGTGGGTCCTGCCAGAAGCTGCGCACTCGGCCAAAGGGGACGACCACCCCCACAGAGGAGGACCGTTCCTTGGAGGGAGTACTGCGCTCCCCTGCTAGAATCTCCCAACAAGCTCTCAAGGTCTATAGCGCCCAAGCCCCAGGAGAGCAGGGGTGGGGTGGGGTCAGGAGAGGAGATATGCGGCCCTCCTGCAGGGCTCTCCCCTCCTCCTCTCTGCAAGGCTCGCTGAGCATGTGCCCAGTGGAAAGAGCTCTCCCAGCTGGGCAGGTGGTGCAGAGGGGACTGCAGAATTCCTACTGCCCAGCTGCTGGCTGCCCAGGGGTCCGCGGGCATGGAGGGCATGTGAGGAAGAGCCAGGGGCAGGCGTCAGTGGCCCAGCTCTCTGTGAAGGGCAAGAGAGCTGCTGTGCTTGGAAGAAAAACAGACTGATACAGAAGCATTTCACCCAGGGACAGTCGAGGGCCAAGTTCCCCAAAATTGCTTTGGATGGAGGGGCTTCTCCTCTGTTTTCTTGAGTGTGGTAAATATCTGGGATCCCTGTATGAAACTTAAATCCCATTTTTACGTCACTCGTGGTCACCAGGGCAGGCATGACCATGACCATCAGGTGGAGAGGGCGGGTTCCACCGTAGCTGTTGGCACTGCCCTCAGCACCATGCGAGCATGGGACAGCCCTGGTTCCCCGAGAGGCACCAGCGCCGCTGTCAAAGAAGCTTTGGCTGGAGAAAATAAACCGGCTTATAACTTGGAGCTGATAAAGCAGCCATCTCTCCCTCCTGAACAAGGGCCAGCCAGTGTCCCGTGTTGGTATGAGCCCTAGAATGACCACAATTCCAAGTAGGCGTGGAGTGAGCGGCCCCGGGAAGCAGAAACGGATTGGGTGAACGGCCTGCGGGCTCACTGGCGCAGGCCCTTGCTCTTCCACACCCGGGCTCAAGGCAGCATCAACTAGTAGGACCCGAGTGAGCCCAGAGCGCCCCCTGGCAAGCGAGGCCGGCCCAGCGCCAGAGCGTGGGCTGCTTTGCGGGCCGTGGGGCCCACCCAAAGCAGCGGGATCAGAGGAGCGGCCTGCAGCGTGGGGAAGGGCAGAACCCCTCGCCCGCCCCGCCCCGCCCACGTGGGCCGGGAGCAGTGCAGGAGCCTGCGGAGGGGCAGCCGCGCCGCGGAGGGAGCCGGGAACGAACTCAGCCACCAGCCAGCGACCCGGCACCGCAGTACCTCCGCGCCCGTCTGCACAGGGTCAGCCTGGACTGGGGGTCTCGGCGTCGTCCTGCGTTCAGAGGCTGCCTGTACTCAGTCCCAGTACCCCCAAGGGGCTGCTGCCCGGGACCCGGCCTCTGGGGCTTATTTCACGCATCATCACGGAGGACGCACGTTTTCATGGACATGCAAAGTTCCGTAAGCACTGAACCCATATTAAGGCTCAAGGGCCGCTACAGCAGGCTTCATCTCGAAAACGCGGTTGTCCCCTACGTGCGGTTCATGGCCTCCGGATGGGACCGTGCAGGTGTAGATTTTCTTAAGCACATCAAATTTAGCTTTCAAAACAGTGGTAAATATGTATTCATTATAAAACAAAGTGAGTTAGCTTAACTTTTGAAGAATGGTCTCAGTGACTGCATTTATCTTTTTGAAGATTTTTGTCTTACCTGTGCACGTTTGCGGTCCACGCAGCTTACAACTGTCTTGGGGAGTTATGACAAGTACACGCTGCGGGGTGTTTCCTCTCTCGTCTCCTTCCCCTGCTCTCCCCTCCCCGGCCTCCTGCTCCAGCTCCCCCACCCCGTCGTCCGCCCCGGTGACACACGGGAAAGGACGCGTTCATTTCTTAGCCTGGGAGCCAAGGCAGCCTTCGAGGACCGCGCGGTGGTTTCCTGAAGGCGCGCGAAGCCCGGGCTGCAGTGGCGGCGAGGAGCCTGTGGGGGCCGCTGTGGCGCTGCCTGCTCTTGACTTTCACGGTAACATTATTCCAAGGTTCCTCCCTCAGGCAGACGTGTCAAAATTGCCGGATTTGTCTAATTATTGTTGTTTTCTGTAACAGAAAAAGATGAACCATGCGGTTCTTACTGCTAGAATTCTTTTGGAGCTATTATTTATTGCCAAGTTGGCGTAAACACCATATCTTTAAAACTATTCATTATTTAAATTTTTATTAGCTCGTGTTTGCAGCACATAACGATGACATTCACGGCAGGGAATCGCTACACGCGCGTAACACCTTCCAGTCCCCTTTCACTCCCCTCTCCCACCGCCTTTTATTTTTCCAGCACCAGATTCATTTAGTTATCTTAGAAGACCTTATAAAGTTAATTACCATATGTACAGATTGAAAACCAGACTAATAGGCTAAAAAATATATAAAACATGTAAGACAGTTGTATAAAGTCAAGGTAGACATCCACACTGATTAAAATACCCTTTTGTATCTTGTTCTTTTTTCTACAATCTGTCCTTGTTCATGCATGGTTTTTATATGAGCTCATGTAATATCGAGGCTTGTGTGTCTGAGTTACTTCACTTAACATTATGATCTCAAAGTCCATCCATTTTCCTACAAATGACTCAAGTTTATCCTTCTTTATGGCAGAGTAGTACTCCGTTGTGTGAAAATACCACATTTTTTATCCATTTAGGTGTTGAGGGACATATAGGTTGTTTCTGAGATTTAGCTATTATGAATTCTCCTGCTATAATCATGGATATGCAGACATCACCATGTTATGTTAACTCTTTTGGGAAGATACCTAGAAGGGGACTAGCTGGGTGAAATGGAATTTTCCTTGGGACATAAGTTTAGTGCAGCGGTTCTCCATATGTGGTAGATTTGCACCTAGGGAGCATGAGGCATTGTCTGCAGACATCTTTGGTTGGCATGGCTGTGGAGGTGGGGCTGGGCCACCTCGGGTGTCCAGCGGGTGGGGCAGTTCTGCACCAGCTCCTCCTGAGGGGGGCAAACCCCTTCAGTCAGGCCCGGGGCCTCAGGCAGCCTCCCAGCCACGGTGGGATGCTCTTCTGCGAGGAAGCGGGGGGAACGGAGACGGTACTGAGGTCTGATCCACCCTCTGCTTTGTGTGGCGTGCACATATAGCGGAGAAGACTCGTCCACGGCTGTCTTCCACGTTACACATTAAACACCAGGAATGGGTTGGGGGCACTGCAAGTTCTCTATATTTCTACGTTTTTGAGAAATACTAATTAACTGTATATAAAAATATAGCGTATTCCATGTGTCCACCATTTCGAGCGAGAATACATTAACAGATTCACTTCAATTAATTCCTGAAAAGAAAGAAACATTGCTGAGAACAGGAAATCCATTTGTTTGTCTCCCTAATCTTCTAGCTTCGTTCCAGGAAACAGTTACCATAACAGAAACGGTTTGCACATACAGCTCGTCCATGTTTTTCCAGTTCTACTTATATGTGTACTTACAGGTAATATGAAATCTTATCACATGTGTTTTATAATGTTGGCTCTGCGGCTCTGTGCTTTCTTTACCGTGTGGTCTGTCTCGATTTGCTTTCTGAGTTTAGTGGTAGGAGGAATGCAAAGGAAAGTGGAGAGTGTTTTGAGAAAAAAGCAAACTGGTAGGCAGTTTCACACTTGGCTACACTTTGCAAATGCTTTGTGAAATTATTATAAGTAGAAATTAATTTTTTAACCTTAACATGTAGAACACTGGTCTATTTGGTGAGGCTTTCATAAGTGCTCCTTGTGACAGCACAGGAGGCACTAAGCTGGAAACGGTCAGCCTTGAGTCACTTCTCTTTCCGACCCTGTAACAATTCCCGCCTGTCAGGACCTGTTTCCTCCCGTGTGAAACACTTTCCGTTCTATCCTGACATCGTTCGGAGCAGTGAGTGTTTCTGGTGACTGTTCATGCACAAGACAAGTTGGGAGGTTTACTTTTCCGTTCACATTATCACCTGGGGGATGCTCATTTACAGGTCAGCAGGTAACAAGGCAAGAAAATCGGAGGTAGGAAAGGAGAAATTAAAGGTGGTTGGGAAGTCCAGCCGAGCCCGCCCGTGTTTTCTCACGTGGCGATTATCATCAGAGCTGTTTGTTCAAGAGCTTCACAGTTTGAACACCTGCCGGGGAGAAGGGGCTGGGGAGAGAATTCATTTCTCTGATTAAAGCAGGTGTTCTCTTATGGTCCGAGGCACGGCTAGGGAACGAGCGCGGTGGCTCTGGGTCCCGGTGGAGGCGCTGGGGTTGCGCTGAGGCTGCAGGCCGTGCTCCCCGTAACTGGGGGGAGAAAAGTAACGCGTGGTGGAGACAGTTAGCTGCCCGTCGTCATCTGCCCTGTGGTCCAGCGAGCGCTGACCGCTGATGGACATTTTACCAGTCGGTTCTATTGTCTGCCAAAGGGCCAGAGCAGGTGCCCACCACGGGCCCTGTATATCTAAGTAATCGCTAAATACGGGCTTCATCGAGCCGTTGCCTTTTCTCAACTGCTTCATGTTCAACATCCTGAGGTCTGACGGGTATTGCTGGAGCAGCGGGCTCACAGGCCGTTTCTAAACGGCGTTGAAATAGTGGGGCCCACGCAGCTTCTTCAGAAGAACACGGTGATCCTCACACAGAGTTGGGCAGGAGCCGTCCAGCTGGAGCCAACATAGCAGCTTTTGGTTCCGCTCCCTCATGCGCCGATGGGGGAAGATTAGCACCACAGAGCACACTGTCCCTGATGCCGACCAAGACTGAGAGGAGATTTGGGGGGATTAGGAAATACTTTCCCAACACACTCTTGCTTTACTTATAAGCACAGGAGCTTTAGAGAATGCTTGGAAAGGCTTGGGATATAAAATGTTCCAGATTTGGAGGTTTTTGTATTTTGAGTATTTGCACAGATTTTATAGGTTACTTGCACAATAATATACATTGGATCTTGGTATCATTCAAAATGATCCTTTTTGTGCCATTATCACCTTATTTGTATTAATGTCTTTTTATGAGCATGTGTTTGCATTCCATAATGATCAGATTGCTCCGGGGGAGTTTTTACACGTATGCAAAAGAAACTCAAAATATAAAGAGCAAAACAATCATAGGTAACAGGAAGTAGAAGATCTTTTTCAAAATGATCTGGTATCATTTAGGAAAATAAAAGTCTTTTTAAATATTATGATAAGTGAGACTAAAATGAAAGTTGGAAATGAACCCAACTTTTGGAAGCCTTCACTATAAACGGAAGAGTGAATGCTGGGTGAATTTCTCACCATCTCTTGTCAAACGAGTGCATTCTTTAGTCTGGAAATACCTGGTGCCTCAGCGCCTGGTCACACTCCAAACAGGACGCGCAGGCTGAAAGGCTGGCGGAAACGCAGCGACGCTCTAGGGCTGCTCTGAAGGCGGCTCGCGCCCAGAGGCGGGACCGGAGCAAGGACGCAGGCCCGCGCGTACCCCCGGAGTCCCCCTTTTAACTTCTCCACCCAGCCCTTGAAACAGCATCGCCTTCTGGGATAGCTTTAGCCTTCTGCCAGCCTGGGTGAGTCAGCTACTGCGATGGGTGCGCCCAATGTCCTTCTGCACTCGTCCTTAAAGGAAAAGCAGGAAAGGAACAGAACCCCAACTTAATAACAGCAAAAAGTAAATCCTCTCTTAGGGGGTCCCTTTGAGATCTCATCTGAGTTCACCTAAAAGAACAGTTTCCCTTGATGCAGCTCAGTAATTACAATGCTACATCTATGTTAGGACCATGTGCTCTGCTTTCCTACTTCTTTTCAGTACCTGCATTACATGTTATCCAAGCAGAGCAGGAAGCAAGAGAAGCAGTTGCCAGGCTAGGTGGCGCACGCCTGCGGTCCCAGCACCCAGGGGCTGAGGCAGGAGGATTGCGGTGACTTACAGGCCTGTCTGGACTACATAGTGAGTTCAAGGCCCAGCCTGAACCGCAAATGAGACCCTGACTCAAAAACCAAAGAGAGAGTGAGGGAAGTAGATTTTTATGCAGCAATACATGGATGATTGATACGAGATAAAGAGATAGGATAGAGCCCCTGATGGAGGGTTGACGGGTAGTCAGACCTACCCAGTCCGCTGCACCTGGGGCCAAGAGAGTGAGTGAGTTATAATTCCTGTTGATATAGGAAAATAGAAACCCAACCTGAACAATATCTGGGACGAGTTCATGTTCTCTAAAATCAAAGAATAAATTTTAGGAATAACAGAGGTTAAGAGCAGAATTTATTGAAGGAAAGAAAGCTTCTGTCCAAGAGAGGGACAGAAAGGGGGGCCCGAGTGGATTGTCCCTATCATTTAAAATAGTGGGTTTTGAGTCCTTTCAATGTATGCAATATATGGTCTTAATTTAGATACAGTTATGCAGCTAATCACTCTGTAGGTATATAAATGCCCCTTTGGATAAGCTATACAAGTGCTATATTAAGGGCTGGGGATTTAGCTCAGCGGCACAGCACCTGCCTGGCAAGCATGAGGTTGTGAGTTCAATTCTTGGTACCTGAAAAAAAAAAAAAAAGTTATATTAATAGCTACAGTGCATGTGGTGTTGTGAATAATTTAGGAATGCTCTGGCTACAGTTTGACCCTTTAAATTGCATTTTGCCAAATGAAACTCTTCTTCTACTGAGTAATGTGAAGACTGAAATTCCTTTCTTTGCGGTGCTCGGGACAGAGTCCGGTGCACTCCAGTTGGACACCAGCCCCCCTGACTGCTCTTTGACAAGGTGGTAGGCTAAGCATGACCATTCTCTCAGTGAAAATGAGACACACCAAAAAGTTGTATTTAATATATTCCTGAACACTTTCTAACTCTAAGCCCAACAAAATAAAAATAAAAGCATTTGGTAGCAAATACAGCACATCGATTTAAAATAATACTGTAAGTTGAGTACACTTGCATTTAAAATCATTTGCAACTATTTTAACACTGTAGGGAGAGCGGACATCATGAAATTAGTGGCAGCATGCTCAAAAGAGTGCACGTCTTCTGGGTCGGCTCCTTCTCCATTGTAGCTCGTCTACAGTATCTTAGGCACAGAGAAGCGAAATGGTATTTGTGACATCTGCTCCTCTTAAGAGACCGAGGCTGAAAATGTGTTTAATAACGATATTACTATCAGCAATAGTTACGCTTTTCTAACACTTTACACATTTTATGCTTTTGCATACTTTGTACGTATTTTTTAAATGTTGTGATTGCAACTTGTGGTTGGGCCTTGCTTTTATATAGCTCTAAAGCACCAGTCACAAAAGACTAAGTGAAATCAATTGAATGCACAACTTCGCAGTGGGAAGGGGGAGAGGAGACGGCCTCACTGTAAACAAGCAAGAACAGCTCACAGTGGGACGACTGCCCTTGGCCAGGGGCCAGAAATGTGAGCAGGAGGCAAACTATTACAGAAAAGAAATGAAATTATTGTGGAAGACCACAAAATGTGTGTGTGTTGATATATGAAATATATCAAGTTGGGACTACATAGTGAGTTCGAGGCCGGCCTACACTATCACGCAAGACCCGTCTCAAAAAAACACCAACCCAACCAGATACAAAGAGGAAAGCCAATCAGACAGAGAAAGGTGTAAGTGGTAAAATTCCTCTTGTGTCTACTGTTCTGCGCTAGGTCCAAGACAGATCCCAGAAATGCGTGCTCTAGCCAGGTTTGCAGGGGGATTTGTGCTGGGTGTGAGTCTGCTCTCGGCCTCTGGACTTGGTGGATGGGATTAGTGTTCTGTGGCTGGGGTTCTCTCCAGCGCTTTAGGACAAAGTAAGGCAGCCCTACCCACCCGCTTCTCATCCGCGTGTCTTGGTGCCGAACCACTATGCTGATTCGCCGAACTTATCAGCTGTTGGCTCAGGTTGCTACTGCTGCTTCGGGCTTTTCCAGGCTGCTAGCCCCGCCTTCCCACCGTGTGCACCCCAGCCGGGGCCCTCTGGATGGAGGGAGGGTCCACCGGCGATCTCACAGCCCGCGCGGCCCTCTGATCTGGCCATATTAAAATAGACAGGGTTTTTTTTTTCCTTGCCGTCACATTTCTCCCCCAGAGCTGCAGTAAGGCAGTCGTGCCCCACAGGAAAGGGGAGAGGCCCCCCAGTGTCACCCGCAGGCTTGCATCTGCCCCCTTGTATGCGCCTGAATTTGCCCAGGGCCATAGCTGCAGTCCTCTCATTGCAGCTTCACTTCCCAAGAATGTTTTGTACTGTCAAAGGCTGCATGAGTCCTTCAAGGAATAATACAGAGCTTTTGCTTCTCCTGGGAAGAAGGAAAAAGCTCCTCTCGTATTCTCACAAGACCATATGCTGGTTAAAATCAAAGGCTTAGCTCACAAGGCTAGTTATTTTAAAAGAAAAAGGAAAAAAAGGAGATAAAGAAAAAATGGTGGTGGCTGGTGATTCATGTCCGCATGAAAGTTACATAGTCAGGCGGCTGGGGATTTAGCTCAGCGGCAAAAGCGCCCGCCTGGCAAGCGCAAGGTCGTGAGTTCGGTTCCTGGTACCGGAGAAAAAAAAAACCAAAAAAAAAAAAAAAAGAAAGTTACACAGTCATGCAAAAAAGACAAGATGGCTGCTGGCCACGAGGCAAGGTAACATGGTGTCACTCTTGTTGCACAAACTGAGAAAAAGCCATTTACAAGCTAGACTAAGTGGAGACCAGGCTAAGTTAGCAAAATAAACAACAAACAAATACACAGAAAATAAGACAGACCTGTGGAGTAAACGTAAGTGGCTACAAAGAAAAACAAAAGCCTAAGTTTCCTTCCCCAGCCACATGGCCAGAGCAGGAAGCACCTCCCTGGCACCTTGAGAACAGTCTCCCAATTCTTGGCTTCGGGAGTAGAGGGATGGAAAGAAGGAGAGGGAAAAAAAAAAGCTTGGAGAGAAAACTTTTGCCCAGCTTTGGGCCTTAACTTGATCTCTGATCCTTCCTGGGCTCCACTCCTAGCTGCTCACTAAAATGTTATCAGGCAGTTTCTTTAGAAACGGCTCCCCAGTCAGAAGCACTCTAGGTCCTTCTCTCCTTGAACGTAGAATTGGATGAGACTAGCCAAAAACAGGGCTAAAAGTTTATTTGAAAAGTGAGTGGTGAATGGTGTGGCAGAAACCAGCTCTGCAGAGGGAACTTGGGCAGAACAAGAGAAAAAGAAGATAAAAGCAAAAATAAAAGGACACCCTGTGTCTGCAAAATGCAGTGTGGGCAGTTACGGGAAGTCACACTAGCCAGCTCCTCGTGGTGTCCGGCATTCTTTAATGTCATCTGCTTCTCGTGGGGGGTTAGAAGAAGTTCTGCACGTCCTGGGATCTTGTAATTGACGGGTCACGCCCATTTCCCCAGCCAGCTTTGCCGCACCGTACCTCCTCCGTCAGGGCTTCTCAGCGGACTTCCGGGAGGCGTTCCCACCGGCAGCACCACTTGACAACGTCCATCCAGGGTGTGTGCCAAACCACAGCGTCGTGAGCGGCAGCAAGTTAAATGAATCGGTCCATAGCCTCTCACTGCAGGAAAGGGATTTTATAAAGTCCATAAGCAGTGATATCATTAACTTTCTTCGCTTTATTTAATGACCAGCATCAAGGAAAACTGACTTAGCATATGAGCATGCAGGAGGTTTATAGAGGATGCTAAGTCCCATTGCCGCTGTCTCCCAAATAATAATCACCTGGATCTCAGTCCCTGTCTGGTTATTATTTCCGTCTCTCAGCAAAAGTCTTGGGAATGGAAAGACAGAATTTCAGGGGTACAATGCTAAATGCCCTAGGTATCTCTCAACAACACATTAAGCAAAGATCCACAGAAGTCTATCAAGCAGAAAGGAAGGTTCTCTAGGAAATACTATAATGACTTGGAAATTAAAATTTTGCTATAAAAAAGGATGAATCTGAATCATTTGTAGAAAAGTAGATGCATTTTAAGAACATAACATTAGTGAAGTAAATCAGACATATAAGCTGAAATGCCATATTTTTTTTTTTCATATGAGAAAATCATAGTGTAAATAGGGAGCAAAATATAGGGAAGAAAATGTGGCATTGATATACAATGGCACAGTATTCAGCCATAAAAAAAGATAAATTTGATTCATTTATAGATGGACCTTAAGTCCGAAATTTAGTTGAAATAAATCAGACACATGAGGTTAAATATTATATGGTTCCTGTTATATGGAACATCCCAAAGTATAAATAAATTAAAGAGCAAAACAAAATGCAGATAATAGGAAATAGGAAGGTGGAACTTTTTCAAAGGAACTAGAGCAAGAGATGGGGGAGGAGAGTGGGGAGAGAGAAGCGAGGGGGAATAAAAGAGAAGTAGGACGTGTTAGGTACGGGGACCACCCGCCTGCAAGGAACGTCACCACTGTGTACTCCAAACGTATACTAAATTTTAAAATAATATAAAATTTTAATCGCACATTTCCTGTAAACCAGGGAACTCTGTATGTGGCTGTCATAGCTTAACAGAAATTGTTAAAGAGATGTGATGTACCCATTGCACATGTAACCTACTTATTTAGTGACAGTGAAGGCATGGGACTAGCACCTTTCAGATTGGAAAGTACATTTTTCTTAAAATATACAGACTTTAGTTCTTTACCAATATTAATATTAATAATTAAGCTCACTTCTACCTTCAACTCTCATCTGTTATTTGCAAGCCAGGCTTATAAGCCATTACTGTAAGCTGTTACTTAAAGCATCAGTATTAAGCAAGAACCAGGTTCACACTGGGGCTCACTCTTCATGCTGAACATTACTTCTACTTTGGAAAATGCATATTTACACGTATTCAGCTACTACAGCGTCACACAGGAGAATTTCCTTATCCTGAGCAACCCAGTGTTACAGGGTTGTAAATTTTGCCTGTGTGTCCTTGGGTGACAGGAAATACAGAAGTAATTTTTCAGTTTTGCTTGTTTGCTTCAGACTGAGAAAAAAATTTCCGAAGAGACCACTGTACTGATACAAGCCTACGTAACTGAGGAATCGAGGTTGTAGGGTTAGAAATGTATGATGACAATGCGCTAAACCGGAGAAATAAGATTTCTGAAAGAACCACGTAGTAGGGGAGGAGGCCAAACTACATAACTCAAAAATGCGACCTTTCTGTATTGATGTTGAGTTACTAATTTGGATTTTTTTGATTCAATGTAATTATCAGTAAGCAATGGAAAAGGCAGGTGGCTGTGAGTTTTGGCACATGTTACAGGCACAAAAAAAGTTCTGCGGCTGTAATAATAAATCCTTCATGTGTCACACTGCAACTCCTTATCTTGAAATTTGGAGGGCATAAAATACTGAGCAGAACACTTTTAAGACCTTTTCAACCATAACGTAACACTAAATTCTCTACTGAAATTCACTAGCAGTATCCCCAAAGCCATGTATGAAAATAGCTTTTCGACACGGGCTTGGAAGTAAACCTACACAAGAGGAGGAGGCCCCCGGGATGTTGCTATCTGTGGATACGGAAGAAATCATGGTGCCTTGAGGTGGAGAGAATGATACTTAAATATAATTTCCAACTTGTGTTTTTCACCTGGATACCAGACCTCAGATGCAGAGCCCAGGAGAGAAATGGTAGTAAATTATTCCCAGGGCGTGGGGGAGTCATGCCTAAAGAGATACAGGGGCGCGAATGAGTCTACCTGCAGCAAAAACAGTAACACGCACATGCACTCACACACATACTATATGGATTTCCCTGGCTCGGCCTGCAAGCTTGCTCTTCACTGACATTACAAGCTTTGCAAACACTCCTAAGATGTTTCTTTGGAGCATCATCTTCCTTCTGCTGCAGCTTCCTCTCTGGGTGTATAATTTTGATCAGGAAGCCTGCCTTAGCAGAAGGAGCACCAGTGTGCACAAGGATGGAGATGTGATAATTGGAGGATTTTTCTCCCTTTATCTGCATCTATACTACACTGGTTTCTTTCATATAAAGCCTATGAAGGACTTCTTCACCATGCAGTAAGTGCCTTCCTTATGTGTTTCCAGGATGGATAATGGCCAGGGAGCTGTGGGTGGGTATACCAGTGGTATCTACATCATTATCCTGTCCTTTCCACCAACATGTGCATGCACCTGTTCATAAGTTATGCTGCACTGTTCTCTTTTTCAACGTTGAAAGTGGAAAGAGAATATTCTTTTTCATTTTCTTAGCCCTTTCCTTTCAGGGTTGGAATCTGAAAGAGACGTGACTTTCTACCTTATTACCCTGTTCATGCACTCCTGCCTGTGCTGCTTCCATATGGCATTAAGTCATTTTTCTTAGAAAGGTTAAGGCTAGGCGGCTACACCAAAATATCTCCTGTGTGCGACTGAGCGTCTGCTGATGATTCTTGCTGTCAGCATTCAGTCACCGTCTTAGATAACCTGCATGTCTATCTCACATGCCGGGGTGGTTCCTAACTCCTGCCGCTACAAACCAGGCTGGGAATAAGGGGTGGGTCCGCTGTCAGACTCCACCCTTCAGTTTGTTTCCTCTTCACATGAATACATGGACATTCTCTGGGTTCAGATTCTACGATATTAGCTCTGTAGCCAAATGTATAATTAGTGTATTTTACAATGTGTCGGAGGACTGTAGCCCCTATGAGAAAACAGGATGCCACTAACACAGTGTTTCATTAGGATTTTTATCAAATGCTGGAGCCAAAGCGTCACTGTGGCAGCTGCCGGTATGAGGCATGGCGGGGTAAAACTTTGGACCCCTTCCTTCCCTAGATGGTGTCTATAGCTATCTCATATTTCTTAGCAAGGTCCGGTGTTTTCCTGTATTTATATCTTTGGACGTATTACTTTGGTTTGCCTTGTTGTGAGACAGGATCTTCTTATGTTGCCGAGGCTGGCAGTCATTTCTGAGCTTAAGCAACCCTCTGTCTGAGTCCCCAGAGCAGCTGGTGTTAGATGCACGCGTCACATACCTGGCATATATTTTTCCCTCCATAAATTTCCACAACAAGTTAGCTGCTGTTATTCATGGGTGCTCTGCACAGACTTTGAATCTGACACCTGCTGCCGGGTTGTTTCTTAGCTAGTGAGACACAGGTAGGATTTGGGGGTGCTTCGGTCAGGGAAGTCTGCCCAGAATTTCCTGAAACCTGGTAAAGAAAAGGCTGCTTGGGAGAAATACTGAAAATGGTGAGAAATAACAAGGGCATCACCTGCGGGGGAGGGTTGACCACCCACTGAAAGGTGAGTTTGCTTTGAGCATGGAGGAGTGCAGTGGACCCTGAATGCTGCCTGGCTCATGGGAGTTCACTGTCAGTGTGCAGGATGGGGTCACTGGTGTTACTGGAATCTCACATAGAAGTAATAGAGATTTGGGTTGAACCAGCATGAGGGACAGAGCTGAAGGCGGCCCAGTGTGGTGAGACATTATCTGCAGAGAGCAGAGGATGAGGACCTGATCAAATATCAAGGGCATCAGGTTTTTAATATCCTAAGGGTGCTGGGCAGTGTTTCCTGTTCCTGGTGGGAGAAGAGAAGCTACCGGCCCTTCCTACTATCCCCTGCCCTCTGCTCTCACCGGCCCAGGGAGACAGTCTACTGCGGAGTCCCGCGCTGCAGACCCCAGCACAGTCAAACCCATGTTACATAAGAAGGACACACGGGCAGCTCCAAGAGGGTTTTCGGTCAAGATCAACCTATCTCCTAGGAACAAGGTGTTACGGGTTCATGAGAAAGTTGTCATTTTTTTAAATCAGAAGCAAAAGTAAAAGATCTTTTGAAAAATAAAAATATTCACATATATATCATTGATACATTTTTATATCAACATTATATTGCAAAAAGTAATTTTAATATTTGAAAAGAAGTTCTGGCACATGTGTGCATAGCTGCAATGGCCATAATAATTATAATAATCATGATAATACAGTAGAAGTTTCTGCCTATGAATATAAATAACTCCAAGTAGGGTTGTATGTGTCTTCTCTGATTCAACCTATTTTTCTTACAAAACAAAACATGATACACAAATTTATGTATCATCAAATCTTTATAATTCTTGTTATGCCCCATAATATTATATCTTGTAAGATTCGCATAATTTAGTTCTTACCATTTTGGAACTTTCCTGAATTTCTAATTTATTTCCACTCGCATGTTTCCATAATGAGGGTAGCGGACAGATCTTTGATAGATGATAGTGTTCTCTGATCAAAACAAGAGAATTCTGAGAAGTAAAATTATTGGGTTCAAATCTCTCTATAATTTAAATTTTATATATACTATCAAAAACCATCTGAAAACATGATAATTTGAATACTGTCATCATCCATGTGGGAGAGTAATTTTTCCCTCATCTTATATGAAACTACTGAGTTAAAGTGATTTGAAAACTGAACCTACCATGCTGACTAACTTGCATCTCTTATACTGTTAGTATGATGTATTATATTTTATGTCTTATGTTAATATCTTATTTGATGGGCTACCATTTTTCAATTTTTTTTCTTGCTATAGGTTTTTTCACTTTTTAAAGTGTTTTACTTATTTAAGAAAAGAGAAAATTTGACCAAGTATTTTTACAATAATTAATTGGACTTTTGCTTGCGGTACTTCTTTTTTACATATACCATGTTTCTGCTGGAACAGTGTGAGCTTTTAGGTAGCAAAAATGATATTCATCCTTTGCACTTTTGTCCCTTTTGCCACACATCCCTAGTTATAATTTGTAACTAAAACTATGTTAATTCTATTATTAGTAGTATTCTTAAGAATTATTTATTGCCTTTTGAACCTATTTTGGAATAAATGCATGTGTGTTAGCTGAGTTTAATGTATTGCAATAATATACTTTCACTACTAATATGATAATTTACTATTTATGAACTAATTTTCAACATTATGGTACAACATAAATACACGTGTGTGTTTATAGAAAGAGAAAGATTCCATTTTCTTTTCTCTGAGATAGCGATACCATCCTATACCATTCCCAGCCTGTTTAAAGCATTATAATCGCTTAGTTGTTTGTTTTTGTCTAAAGCATCACTTCCTCCTTTTAGATTTTCTACATTTTGGAATATCTCTACAGTAATTTTTGCCATCACCATACAAACCTCTCTCTTCTCATGTTTAATTAGAGTTATGGCAACTTTGATAGAATCTTTTGTGAGTGTTAGAATCTATCAAATAGTTCTCTTGAGGTTTTTATGTTCTTATTAGAATTCTATGGATTTATTAAGTGTTCTGTTACAGGTTTTGTTATCTCTGAGTCTATACTACATATATTTCCCCAAAACGCTTTAGATTACTGATGTCAAAGTAGAAAACATTTGATAATTCTCACCTGGGTAGGTGCTGGTTGGCTCCTGTACTGTTCAGAGAATCATGAGCCCTCTTCAGACGTCTTCCCGGCTTGTGGGTGGACAATCTTACTCTTCGTGGGCTACTAATGCCTGCGTGTTCCCTCACTCATTATTCCTCACTGTTTCACTGTGAATTTATTCCGTGGCCTAGGAGCTCGGGAGCACTGTTAACATTACACTATTATCTTGGTCCCCGTTTTATTGAAAAAGTTCTAGATGCACAGCTTCTTGAGGAATCTTCATCCCAAGTATGTACTAATAATAAAAGACAGAAAATAAGTGAGATAAAAGAAAATGCCCAAACCCCGAGAATTAAAGATTTTATGGCCAGTTCAGTGGAGACTCTCGCCAGTTGTGTGGTTGGTCAACGGAACCGTACAACGAAGCTTCTCAAACATGATAACAATAACCAAAACCTCTGGACACCAAGTTTGGGGGAGCCCTCCTGGCGGAGGGTGGCCCATGCATACTAACACGCATTGCTGTTGGGAAAGTGTCGCACTGTCTGAGATGCCACTGAGAGAAAACGCTCGGGGCTTGTGCTAGGAATTCTCATGGTCCTGCCCGTCTACCTCTTCCTTTGACTGAGATGAACATGCCTTATTTTTCTCACCTATGAATGTAATAAAAAGAACTTCATTCCACAATAGTCAAAGGGACCACATTTTACAAATACCTCGGCTTATAATTTTCTTAACATAAGTTCCACCTGGAGGGCACAGAGGGAGCAGTTGTTTGTGCAATGCATTCTCTGGAATGGGGTAAATTTCCACAGCTGCCCTTCCCCTGCTCTCACTGTGACTCACTGCTTGTCTTGGGGCAAGAATTAAGTTTTGACTTGAGTTTCTGTTTTGTCCTCAAATTCTTTGTTCTCTTCACTGATATTTCTGACCTCGCTGAATATCACTGTTGCAATAGGAAGCATTTAATGATGTGCAATATGTACAGTTATTTTAGTTTTTGATACCAAAAGCCATTAACAAAACTCACTATGAATGAGTTTTGAATCTGCTTCTCTGCTGTTTTTACTCTTTTTAAAAATTTTTACTGCTATGTGCTTGTGATACACAGTATGTACATTCATCCTGGGCAATTGGCAGATGTACCTCTGTACGATACGCATGTCACACCTTCTTCCTCTCTGCTTCCCCTCCCCTCACCTCCTTCCCTTCTCCTCCCATTTTCAGATATTCTTCCCAATGCCGCAAAGTCTATCTCTCTATTTCCTCTCTTATTTCACTCTTTGAATTGATACTTTGGTGTTCTCACATAATAGAACCCATGCAACATTTATGCAGAAGTTAGTATGTTATTCTGGAACAAAATTTGTGTTATTTGTATTTAAATTCTAGGGCTTCAAGGGTCCCAGTTCATCTAAAGATAGATTAAATCTCACGATTGTTTATCCTTTTATTAGGACGCTGTTTTAACCCAGAC
Organism: Chinchilla lanigera; assembly: GCF_000276665.1. Taxonomy (NCBI): domain Eukaryota; kingdom Metazoa; phylum Chordata; class Mammalia; order Rodentia; family Chinchillidae; genus Chinchilla; species Chinchilla lanigera. Next base: position 1,550,745 of record NW_004955524.1, on the reverse strand, counting down.
TGCTGCATGGAAATGTACCACCAAGTGGCTGTCAAACAAAAATAATTTATTTTAGCAATTGTGTAGGCTGAGATCAAGAGAGCATCTGCTTCCTAGTTTATTAGTGACCATCTTGACAGTATGTCTTCACAGAGCACAATTACAAAGTCATCTCTATTGACTATTGTAAGGATACTAATCTCATTCATGAGAAATTCACCATCCTTTCATGACAATTACCTTCTAAAATCAGATTTCCAATATCTCCTCCAGGTATAGGTGTTAATTCTATGATTATGAGGGAGGAATACATAAGTGATGTCATGATATTTGTATGATAACATACATAAATGATGTTGTACTGTGTTGGAAGAGAATCATAAATTGGGCTTTTTCTATAAAGGACATTCTGTTCTCTCTGCAGACTTGTGTCCAACAACTACCAAAATTTCCTGGCCTTCGTTTTCGCCATAGAAGAGATCAACAGGAATCCTCATCTTTTACCCAACATATCTCTGGGATACGAATCCCATAATTTTCTTTACAGTCACTGGAGGATATTGGAGAGTTCTCTCATTTTACTCACAGGACAGTATGAAATCCCAAATTATACCTGTAGAAGAGAGACCAAGTCTGTAGCAGTGCTAACAGGAACCTCATGGGCAACTTCTCCTCAAATTGGACCACTGCTGGAGCTCTACAAGTTCCCACAGGTGAGGGTGGGTGAGACTGGCATAATGAAACCACATCTTTGTTGGTGCCACTTTCCAGGGCCTTTGATGGGTTTGACTAAAAAGACTGGGTTATCTATCTACTGGAACACACAACGTTTAAAGTACATCCCTAGAAACCACTGTGAAGAAACCAAAGTATAGTACAACAACCACTGATAATTTCCTACCATTTTTGTCTGTAACTCACTATTAGTTTTCCTGAGAAACTATCTTGAAGATACCAATAGGTAAAATAACAGCCATTGATATTGTCCTACCACTTTGTCTGTAATTCAGTGAATCCCCCTATTGCTCTGTTGTCCTTCTTTTACTCCTTTAAATAAAAATAAAATAAATAAATAAAATAAAGTAAGTACAGTACACAGACTGGGTGGTTAGGCCACGATTCCACTGTCAACAGCAAAGACTAGGGAGAGAAAAAAAAGCATAGCAGTTTCCTAGCAGTCTATGTCTGCCCAGTTATTTTCTAAAAATAAATAATAAAAAAGATATAATAACTTAGGGATTGAGATGATTAGAAAAATGAAGAACAGGTATCTTCTTTCACCACGTCCTGCTGCTACTTACTAATCTTCAGGTTTGAGTTGTGCTTTATGTCAACACTTCCTTGTATTGCTTCCAATTTTTTTCCTTTTAGGTGACCTTTGGTGCTTTTGATCCTACACTGACTGACAGTGGCCAGTATCCTTCTCTCTATCAGGTGGCCCCAAAGGACACGTATTTGGCCCTTGGCATGGTGTCCTTGATGCTTCATTTCCTCTGGACCTGGGTGGGCCTGCTCATCACAGAAGGCCACAAGGGTCTTCAGTTTCTGTCAGATGTCAGAGCCGAGATGGACAGGAACAGAGTCTGTGTAGCCTTTGTGAAAATGATCTCAACTCCTCTTGTGTCCTACACTTCATTTGCGCAGCAACATGCTATCCTCACCAAGGAAACACCATCAGTAAATGTGGTCATCATTTTCTACGATGCTGATGGTCTAAATGATGTAACCTACATCATAGGGCAACATTTAGTGACGTGGCAAGTCTGGGTGACAAACTCACAGTGGCAGGCAGACATGGCTGGGAGAAATTTTATACTTGGCTCATTCCATGGGACTCTCATTTTTTCCATACATCATGAAGAGATTTCTGGTTTTAAAAATTTCATCCGGGCAGCCAACCCTTCTAAGTACCCAGAAGACACTTACCTCACTATGTACTGGTTCCAGAATTTCCGCTGCTCCTTCTCTGACCCGGACTGTGCGCTGCAGGACTGTGCCCCCAGTGCCTCCCTGGCACGGCTGCCTGTGAACCGTTTTGACCCGGAGATGAGTGACGAGAGCTACAACACGTACAGCGCCGTGTACGCGGTGGCCCACGCCCTCCACGAGATGCTTCTACAGCAAGATCAAGTGCAAGTGATGGGAAATAGGAAAGCAACGGCGCTTTCCTCCTGGCAGGTAATGACTCCTCCTTTGGTTGGCAGGTGCTGTCATCAAGATATCTTTTTAAAGTTCTTTTTAAAGTTATTTGGTTGGCAGGTGCTGTCATCAAGATATCTTTTTAAAGTTATTCCAAGATATCTTTTTAAAGTTCTCTATCTAAGATTAGAGTATTTTCTCCGAAATACACAAGACTATGTACCATATCCATTGTTAAGAAGGCAAATACTGAGCTTAGAAATGGTCGTCAACTAAGGATCCACTGGCAAGGAAGAACGAGACATTCAGCAAGATTTTTGGTTTGGTTCCAAAAAATGACAGTGCCCTGCCCAACTAATATTTTCATTTGAAAAAATCTAAATATTTCTAAGCTTTTCTCATGAAGGATTTAATGGATAGAAGGAAAATTTGTAGTCACTTTTTAAAATCCATACCGTGCTTAACCCTGTAGTGAGTACATTATATGAATTTTCTCATTCAATTTTGCAAACATTTTTGGTATTTATGGCCTTGTTTTGAAAATGGTGGATGTAAGAAGAATCAGAGAGAAAATGTGTGTTGGAAGCAGTGGTGGCAAAGCTGACTTTTGTTTAAAATACATGTAAACTGTCTGGTTAAACAGGCTTGGATGGAACTGAGTGACACTTTAGGAATAGTGTGATATTTTAGTCATCCATACGCTTTTATCTGTTATACTTCATTAGATGTCACTGTTGACATTGCATTATGGAAAAGGAATTAAAGGCAATTAAGTTTTCTATTATATTCACGTCTTCTCCAATAATTATGGAACCTGATTCAACACAGGACTTATCTCTTTTAGCTGCACCCCTTTCTTAAGAACATCCAATTTAACAAACCTGCTAGAGACCAAGTGACTTTGGACGCCGTAAGGAAACTGCAGGCAGAGTATGACATTCTCAACTTCTGGAATCTTCCTGAAGGCCTGCGACTTAAGGTCAAAATAGGAACGTTTTCCCCATGGGCTCCACTTGGCCAACAAATGTCTTTGTCTGAGGATATGATTGAGTGGGCCACAGGAATTGCAGAGGTGTGTGAGACCTACTGGTAATTATGATGCATTTCATTAAGAGATAACCAAAATATTGTTGTAGTTTCTGTGCCCACAGTTTTGCCAGTGAAATGTCCATATCAGAAATTGAACAATTCACATTCTAATTTGGAGCATTTTCTATTCACCAGCTTTCTGATCAATGTGAAAGGAATGCATTAATAAAACCATATTTTTATGAAAATGTATGTTCCATTTTACCAAATAAATATTTTATTCAATTGTATCATTTTATTTATATAGACAAATTAATTTTAGCCCTCAAGTTCTGAAAAAGTAAGTAACTGTTTCATAGTGACTTTTCTCATTACTGAGACAAAATACCCAATGCCAAAAATTAAAAGATGAAAGGCTTATTGTACCTCACAGTTAGTAGAGGTTTCAGTTCGTAGTTGGCTGGCTCCAAGGCAGGGTGATATAGGAGAGGGGCACCACAGAAAAACAGTTCATGGCAGGCAAAAGGCAGCAAGGCAGCAAGCAGCGAGCGGTGACTCTCCTTCTGCCCTTTATATTTTATCCAGGCTACCCACTCTTAGGGCAGGTAGCATTCACACCCAGGGTGGAGCAGCCTTAATCCTAACATCACACCATGAATCAGTCCCTGCATCACATCCTGATCTCAGCATCACACACGCTAGATCCAGCCACCTGGAAGAAGTCCCACCTATGAGTGCATCAGGCCTTGGGGGGACAGCTACATAAAAATCATAATGAAGTCTAAGAACATATCAACATATCTGACTTCCCTCAGACTCCCCACTCGGTGTGCAGTGAGAGCTGCGATCCTGGATTTAGGAAAAGCCCTCAGGAGGGAAAGGCTGCCTGTTGTTTTGATTGCACCCCTTGCCCAGAGAATGAGATCACCAATGCCACAGGTAGGAGCATGTCCTATGGACACATTCTCCTCCTTTATTATATATGCATCTGGGAAATGGGAAAAATCTTGTAGAGAACATAAATAATGAAATCCTTTCTTCCTTTAGTTAGAAATATATTTTATTCAGTACACTTACCCCTTAAAAATATGCTCTGCCATTTGAAATATGATTTGATTCAATTTTCTTTTAACTATCTCTTCCTCTCCTCCTTCTCCTCCTCCTCCTCCTCCTCCTCCTCCCCCTTCTCCTCCTCCTCC
>NW_004955524.1:1488442-1544877 GCF_000276665.1 Chinchilla lanigera | reverse complement strand
CTGTCTTGGCCAAAACCATTACTGTGGTGCTGGCCTTTAAGGTGACTGCTCCAGGCAGAAGGGTGAGGCAGTTGCTGATATCAGGGGCACCAAACTCCATCATCCCCATCTGCTCCCTGATCCAACTCGCTCTTTGTGGCGTCTGGATGGGGACAAATCCGCCCTACATTGACACAGATGCTCACTCTGAACATGGCCACATCATCATCGTGTGCAACAAGGGCTCCCTCACTGCCTTCTACTGTGTGCTGGGATACCTGGGCTCCCTGGCCCTGCTGAGCTTCACCGTGGCTTTCCTGGCCAGGAACCTGCCCGACACATTCAATGAAGCCAAGTTCCTGACATTCAGCATGCTGGTGTTCTGCAGCGTGTGGGTCACCTTCCTCCCCGTGTACCACAGCACCAAGGGGAAGGTCATGGTGGCCATGGAGGTCTTCTCCATCTTGGCCTCCAGTGCAGGGTTGGTGGGCTGCATCTTTGCCCCCAAGTGCTACATCATTTTGTTAAGAACAGATAGGAATTCTTTACATGGGTTCAGAGATTTTAAAAAATCTGGAATAAAGAACCCTTCTTAAGTTAAAAATGTATGCTTTTCTAAAATATATGGAGGATCTGAACAATATGCACCAATTTTCCATCAGATACGAACTTGTAACAGAATATTTACTTCAACAAACAAAAGACTCCTGCTTCTTTCTGTGTCTTAAATTCACTAACTCTTCTAATAATCACTTTTTCTATTTAAATTTTATTTGGATTTTTTGTTTCTCCAGTGAAATCTAAAATCAATTTTAATAGTTATCCTTAAGTTTTATTATATTATTTAGTTTTATCTTGCAACATTTGGATTTTTCTATAATTTTTTCAAATGTCTAGTATGTTAATTTTTTCTGTAGATCATTATATTTGTGAGTTCTCTGATATAGTTCATTAATTTTTTTCTTTTCAAAAAATGTTGATTACAGTATTTTTTGATTAACAGTTATGCATTTCTGTTGTCATACCTGCCTTTCAACATCCCCTAGGCTATTTCTGCAGAAATCTCTTCTCTTACGCCTTCAGAACTCTAGGAATGGCTGGTAATTTGCTATAATCAACTCTCTTGAACACGAAATGTATTGAACACGAAATGTATATGTTAATTCAGGGGATGCCCAGTTTGCTATAGTGAGTTTTTCTATCAATAGTTGTATAAATATTTCCATTTCTCTTGTTTAATCATCCCTTATTAATGTAAGAAATGTATCCATTACTATCTTGATTTACATATGTTATGCTCATAGATAAATAAGTTATACACCGTCATTTGGTTCACATATTTATCCCTGGATTTTTTAGAGCCTATTTTTAATGTGAAAAGAATTTATCTATCTCATTTTCATGTACTTTATATTTCATAAAGAAAAATCTTATTTCCTGTATCAAATTTGACCTTATGCTCGTGTATGTTGGGTCACTTGAACTTTTAAGCCGAATACTCTTTTTTATAAACCTAGCTTTATCTTATCTATTCCTTTACTTATAGATGTTATTTCTGCTTTTTCTTTACACCTCTCAATGATGCTTGATAAAAAGACAACCATGGAATCGTTTCTGTTACTTTTCTTTTCAATAGGACAACCTAATGTTTTTGCCATGAAATATTATGTTTATATTCCATTTTGAGGCCTTACATTATAACTAATAAAAACATATTTGTATATATAAAGCCCTTAATTTGTTTTCAAGTCTTTTCTAGCACTTGTTAATTTTAGAGATATTCTTATTAGTGAGGAATAATTCTTACCTGTGTAAAACCTTACTCAGGTGTGGTGTTCTTTATTGAGACTATGTCAAGTATGTTTAGCGCACTTGCATCCATCTTGAATGCATTACTCGATCTGACAGGGTGTCTCGGCTCACAAACTAAATTTGTTTCACAGTTTTGAGGGAGATGGTTGTGTTTGTGCTTCTGTGGTGAAGATGGTTGTGGTCTTGTTTGTGGAGTTTGCTAATTGAAGCAAAATTTTGTCAAAAGCTTTTGTTTGTGAACTGAAATGTCTGCAAACAGAATCATCTCTAAACTGAGGCATTACTGAATGTCTTTGTAGTTCCATCCTTGTTTGGATTGTTAAGCTTATGCAAGCAATAAAAATTGTTGCTTAAATCAAGGGATGGACTGCATGCATGAGTGGATCAGTGGATGGACTAAATGATGGACAGACGGATGGAAGAGTGAACGTCAGCAGCAAAAATGGGACAAGTCCAAGAATAAGTGAATAAAAGTATAGAGGGAAGGTGTAAACACAAAATTAAAATAAGATGGAGAATTTTTCTCTTTTTTTTTTACATTAAGTATAGTCTACCAATAATAATAAATTTAAAACTAGAAAAATAATTTATCATTGCCCTGTCTGGTCTAAACAACTATCTGCCTTGTGTTCTGCTTAATCCGGAAGAGGCCTCTCCCTTTGTAGAGGCTTCAGACCAAGAGGACAAGGAAGTCCTTGTCCAGCTGAATGATCTGCTGAAGTGAATTCCTCTGTAGCAGACAGTTATCTTCCTGAGTCTTACTTATCTTCACTTGCTTTAGTTAACTGAGGCATCGTCCGGGCCAACATATGTTTCCACTTAGCAATGAACAAACACCAAGATAAAGGAGATTTACTGAGAAAAAAATACACCTGAGTATAGCTTTTAATTCTTCCTTTTTATTTTTGAATTTAGAATAGAAAATAAACATGGATGCACACTGCATAGACCCCTCAGGTATAGAAGACTCAGATTTATTCAAGTCAGCAATACAGCAGCAAAGGGCTAGCATTCATGGTCTCACTAGCAGCTAAAATGTACTGGGAAAATTCAGGCCAATTGGATGTGAGCAGGAGTATTTTTGGACTGTGAGGAGGCTGCTTTGATGAAGCTGACACAGCTGTGTGTCTTGGTTACTTTTCTTATTGCAGAGACAAAATCCTCGATAACCAAAGCTAAAGAAGGAAAGGTTTATTTTGGCTCACAGTTTGTAGAGGTTTCAGACCACAGTCAGCTGGCTCCAGGGCAGAGTGGCGGGGCACAGGGACACTGAAGGGGAGAAACAGTTCACGGCGTCTCCAAACCTTTCCAAACTCTTAGCGTGAGTGAGATCCAGAGTCCCCCGAACCACACGGTCAGGTTCAGTAATAGCAACAACCGAGTCTCATTACACATTATCTTAGTAACTTTTTGTCACTGTTGAGACAAAATACCCAACCTCCAAAGTTAAAAGGGGAAAGGTTTACAGTAGCTCACAGTTTGTAGTGGTTTCAGCTCATAGTTGTTGTGGTCGTGTGTGTGTTTATGTGCGTCCATATGAGAGTGTGCAAATTGGTACCTGTTGCATTGGCTACGTTAACAGGTATATGAACACTCCATTATAAAATCTGAATTATATATTGTGTTTATGCAAATAGACGCGATGTATTATTATCTTGACATATATTTAATATTAAAATTATTATTGATGTTATATATTTACAAAATTTAATTGAACTTTGTATACTTTTTACTTACATTATATTTTTATTTACCATACCTAGTCCTCAAATGCTTAATCATAACATGGAATAATATTTGCCAAAGGGGAAATATCATTTACCTTAAAATTTTGTAGCTTTAAGCTGGGCATGGTGGCGCATGCCTTTCATCCCAGCACTAGAGAGGTTGAGGCAGGAGGATCCTTGCGAGTTCGAGACCAGCCTGGGCCACAAAGTGAGCTCAAGGCCAACCTGAACTGTATAGCAAGACCCTGTCTCAAAAAAAGACAAAAAAAAAATTGTGGCTTTACTTTTTAGTTCTGGGTTTATTAAAGTGAAAATACAATTTCCTTCTCTTTGAAATAAAAAAAGAAAAAAACTCTACAAAAGAAAGAGAATAGCATTTCTTTTTTTACCTTAATCTCATCCCTCTACAATTCACATATTACTTATATGCAACCATTCATAAGCCAATAGTGATGTATATACACTAAATAAAGTCCAAGTTTACATTAGCCTTCATATTTAGCGAGCATCTTTTTTATTTTTTTAATTTTTATTTTAAAGAAAACAGTAGAAAAAAAGAACAATAGCAAAATACAAACAAAATAAAGCAAGAACATTAAAAATGATATGGGGTTTCACACCAAATGATAGGGATTAACAGTGGTTGTTATATTACATATTGTTATGTTCAATGAAGTTGCTCAGAACCAGATGAAAAGTAGAAGATTGATCAAATCATTAAAGGGAATAAGAACATAATAATTTAAAAGGACATTAGACACAATACACAGTTTCATTAAGCAGGATTGTAGGAATTCACCAATGGTTGTTCTACTGCAAATTGTTGTCGTCGCAGAAGTTGCTCAGATCACCACATATAAGCGTGCAGACTGTCTCTCTGCACCCTGAACCAGAGGAGCAAAGCCGGAAAGTGTTTCTATATTTTCCACTCCACAAGATGCTGACAGTGAGAATCACACAGTAGACCTCACAGCACTGGACTTCCAAGAAGTTTTCAAAGGAGGGAAGAAGTTATTTGTGAATCTGCAGTGGTTGAAAACATGCCAGTTTGCATGTGTCAGAATCAAAAAGATGTTCACCAAATATGCAGGCTAATGTAAACTTGCATTTTAATGTTTATATCAATATTGGTTTACTAATTGTGACATATAAACAATAAATCAGTTGGTTGAAGGATGAGAACAAGGCACAAAGGAAGTACTATTTTCAATTTAATTATTAAAACTTTGAAAAGTAGTCATTAAACTGTAAGAGAAATATATTTCTCAATTTCATAGATATTATCCCCTATCACAATTGAGCATCTGAAGTTGTAATGCAAGAACACAGTACACAAATACCAATACAATTTAATAAAAAGTATGACTTCTGGATAACGATTTTTAATGTTTAATATATGTCAAGATAGCACATTGTATCTATTGATATAAATACCATATAATTAAGATTTTTAAATGTAGAGCTTAAGTATCTATTAACCTGAACATTGCAATATGCACACCCTACCACACTCACACATATGTGCATGCACACTCCCTCTCTCTCTCACACACACACACATGCACAAAGCATAGCTGAGACCACTATGTAATTTTATTATCCCATAGTGAAACCATCTTCTCTAAATTCGGAGCCAGAACTGTTGTTTTGAAATAAAGCGTCTCTCCTTAAAATTATGGTACAACTGGTACTTGTGAATATTCATTCAAACATAGGGTCTTCACAGACACAACTGTGTTAAAATAAGACTATTAAGGCAGCAAGCTGCCCTAATTATACACAGAGGGAAATATCACATGACGATAGTGAGAGAGTGGACCCCACTGCGAATGAAGTATTAACAGGAATTGATGGCCCCTACCCAAAGCTAAGAATACATATAGTCAGGTGATATTCAGAGTATCAAAGAAAGCATGAAAAGGGTAGGAACTTGAATCCAAACACCTAGACATTAATGTCAGAGTACCTAATTTTGCTGTTTTAAATCACCTAGTTTTTCATACTTTGTTAAAGCGCCATAGAAAAACAGCTCAGGTGTAGGTGTTAGAGCTTACAGCAGACCCGGAATACAAGGACTTCAACCTCCTCCTTCAAGTTAGAACCTCTTTAGGAAACTATTCATATCTATAGGCCACTGTCTGTGCTTTTCCAGTGCAATTTTTCTGCACAAGTAGTTGCTGAAAAGCCTGTGGGAGTGTCTTAGATGCTGAGATAAGAGTATTTTGGCCCACTACTATGTTGACAATTATGGGAATTTTTGTTGTTTGTGTCCTAGAGTGGAGAATATTCTTCTAAAGGTAATTGGAATAAGATTCACCTTTTTAAAGAAGAATATACCTGATCCTTTTCTCAATAGCTTAATTTTTCTATTTTTATTTTCTAAATTGCTGACTCAGATTCTGTTTACTCTGCTATCCTGAGAAGTAAATTGTTCATATTTCTGCATTCTAGAATATGTGTGCTAGCCGGGCATAGTAGTGCATGCCTGCAATCCCAGCACTCGGGAGGCTGAGGCAGGAGGATCTTTGTGACTTCGAGACCAGCCTGGGCTACAAAGTGAGCTCACAGCCAGCCTGAACTGCACAGTGAGATCCTGTCTCAAAAAGACAAAAAAAAAAAAAAATAGAATATGTGTGCTACTGGAAGAATACCTGGACAAAATGGAATGAGGATCTGGGTGTGGTGGCACACACCTTCTAATCCTAGCACTCAGGAGGCTGCGGCAGGAGAATCGTTGTGAGCTTGAGGCCAGCCTGGGCTACAAAGTGAGCTCATGGCCAGCCTGAACTGCTTAGTGAGACCCTGTCTCAAAAAGACAAAAAAAATTGGAATGAGGAGTCATAAGTTCTTAAAGTTATGCAAAACTGTGTAGAAATACTTAACATATGTTAACTTACTAGTCAGCAATTCAGGAAATGAAAATAGAAAAATAGTTAACACATGTAAACTCACAGTTTGCTGAGATTTCTGCCCAAAATCAGCTGGCTCCAAGGCAGGGTGGCTTGGCAGAGTGCCATCACAGAGGACAACAGTTCATGGTACACACAAGGTCGCAAAAGCAACAAGGGAGGGTGACAAGACTCTTTCTGTCCCTTGCATTGTAGGCAGGCTACCTGCCCTGAGGCAGATGTAGCACTTGCACTCTTAATCCTAGCCAGAACTATGCCAAACCAGCGAACTGATTTACTAATCACACACCCTTAATCCTAGCCACCTCTGAATCCTCCACACTCTAGATCCAGCCACCTCTGCAAAGGCCCTATGAATGAGCTTTGGGGGCCATCTAGACACAAACCAAAACAACACAGGTTAGAATCCATACTTCCTAGAACTTCAAATGACACACTTGGGTGTTGATGTATTTTGGATCAATTTTTGCAGCTTGCAATCTATACTGTGCATTTTTCTCAGATCTGGAATGTGATTTACTGAAGGATGCTTAGATGTGGCAACAAGAATGCCAGACAGGATGACAAGGGTATTAGAGACAGGAAAATCTCTCTAACCAAGGTATGAAATTAAAATTGAATGCATGTGATAAAATGATAAAAAGGTAAGGAAGGGAGATTCAGCATGGCTGAATAGAAGGGGAGCCTCATGTGAGAAGCTCAGAAGGATCCACTGAGAAAGAAAATTATCAAGGTAGATGATATACACAGATCAAGTGAAAAATGGACAGCTATGGAAGGGAAGTGGCACTGCCAGGGCAGGCCTGCCCACCACCACTCCCCACAGCTCTGGGGAGCAGCTATGTTGACGGTGACACCAAAAGTCTGTGGGATGGATCTAGTGTCACTACACAGACCAGGTTCCTGGGACAGACTTTGTATTACTAATTCCTGCTACATAGCCTCCTCTCTTTTTTTTTTTTTGCAGTACCGGGGGTTGAACTCACAACCTTGTGCTTGCCAGGCAGGTGCTTATGCCACTGAGCTATATCCCCAGCCCAGCACATAGCCTCCTCTCTAGACACTGGGGAAAACAGAATTTCTGTATTCTCCGTTCTCTAAACCTAACCCTAAATCAAGACAGTAAAAAAAAAAAAAAAAAAAAAAAAAACACCAACTATAAAAGAAGCCCAGGACCTGAAGGATTCACTGCCAACTTCTACAAAACCTTATATCACATTCTCAATACTTCTCAAGCTCTTCAAAGAAATAGAAAGGGATGAAGTGAATCCAAACTCATTTATGGAAGCCAGCATCACTTTGATTCTATCAAAGACCCAACTAAAAAAGAAAACTACAAGCCAGTCAACTTAATGAACATAGATGCAAACATGCTCAACAAGATACTAACGAATAGATTGGAACACGTCATCAAAAGGATCATGTATTGTGCAGGTAGGTTCCAGTCCAGAGATGCAAGGATAGTTCAACATATGCAAATCAATAAATATACCACATCATATAAGCAAAAGGAAGGACAAAAATTACTTGATCACATCAAAAGAGGCAGAAAAGGCATTTGACAAAATCCAACAGTGCTCCATGATAAAAAAAAAAAGGAAGGAAATAGATATAGAAGCACCATACCAAATCTGATAAATGCTATTTATGACAAACCAGTAGCTAGCATCACATTAAATGGGGAAGCCTGAAAGCATTCCCTCCACAATCAGAACAAGACAATGATGCCTACTATCACCACTTCTACTCAACATAGTTCTTGAAATATTAGAGCAATCAGGCAAGTGAAAGAAATAAAAGGGATACATATAGGAAAGACAGAACTCAAATTATCATTATTTGCAGATGACATGATACTCTACAGAGAAGATCCAAGGAGCTCCATCAAAAAACTCTTGAAATTAATAGCCACCTTCAGCAACGTAGCAGGATCAAAATCAGTGCCCAAAACTCTGGCATCTGTGCACACCAATAATGAACTCAATGAGACAAAAATTAGGAAAACAATACTATTCACGGTAGCGTCAAGAAAAACGAAATACCTAGGAATTAACCTAACCAAGGAAGCAAAAGTTCTTCACAAAGAAAACTACAGTACTCTGAAAAAGGGCATCAAAGAGGACATCAGAAAACGGAAAGATGTCCCCTGCTCCTGGATAGGCAGAACCAAAATGGCCACACTCCTCAAACTATTGTACAGATTCAAGGCAGTCCCAATCAAAATACCAACCGCATACTTCACAGATAGAGAAAACAATCCTAAAATTCATATTTAGCAAGCAGAGACCCAAGAATGCAAATGCAATCTTGTGCAACAAGGGTAAAATAGGAAGCCTCACAAAATCTAAACTCAAGTTATACTACAAAACCATGGTGATAAAACTGGCACAGTACTGGAACAGAAACAGACTTTGAATTTTCCTTAGAGGGTTTAGCTGAGATTCTGAATTTCTGCATTCACTTACTGCTCCTAGGTAGGTGTGATAGACTGACAACGGTAGTCAGCTTATAACCCCCAGCTGAACTGAATCACCATGGTGCTGGGTGTGGGAGGCCCACCTGAGGAATGTTGCCAATAAAATAAAAAGGAGAACTGGAGAAGAAAAAGAGGTGCTGTTATAGGGGGCTGTTGGTTCTCTTGGAGCTGGTGATCCTACTGGAGGAGCTTGTCATGCTGGCTTTGCTAATAGGAACTCGTCTGTCATCATTGAAGGAGCTCGGGAACTTATTGTCACTGAGAATAGCTACCGTTCACTTTGGGCGAGCTCTGATTCTTACTTTGAGCATCGCTTCCTGGCTCCAGAGGGGAAGATGGTGCACTATTCAGTGTTCTGGGGAAGCTTGTTGCGCGGGCTTTTCTGCTATGAACTCAGCGGTTCTCATTGTCAGGGGAGCTCAGGACCTCACTGTCACTGAAATGGCTGTGGTACTTTTCAGGGGAGCTCTGCTCTTTACTTTGAGCATCGCTGCTTGGCTCCAGTGCACATCCTTCAGCCTGCTGGCACAGACTTTCTAGCTTCCACCACTGACCATGCGGCCCTCTCAGCTCAGAACCTTCAAACAGGCCCACATGAGACACTGTCGTGGGCTCTTGACCTCCAGCTGGACTCACGGGGGATATTGCCACAGGCTCCAGGTCTTCAGCTGGACTCATGCAGGACATTGCCGTGGGATCCAGGCCCTAAGCTGGATTCTTTTGGTCTTTAGTGTGTGGACAGATTTCCTGCATTCTTTTGTACTTGACTCTTTGGGTGACTACTATAAAATTATGTGTCCTGTATTAAATTATTTTCCTTGCAAATCCTGACTACAACAGTAGGTAAGTCTTCAGGTATCATTTTCTTTTCTTTTCTTTTTTTTTTTTTTTTGGTACCAGGAATCAAACTCATGAACTTGAGCTTGCCAGGCAGGCGCTTGCACTGCTGGGCTATATCCCTGGCCCTTAGGTGTCATTTTCTGAAATGTTCATTTCTCCCCTAGTTGGCCTCTATTTTTTTCTGATAGTAACATGTGCATATATGACTCACTTTGCTGGCACTGCACTGGTACTTTGAACTCTTTCCATGTTTCTTCATTTTATTTCCTTACTAGTTCTAAATTTAATAATTCCAATAACTGTATCTTCACAGTCACTAATTTTTTCTCAACTCTTGATTCTACTATAAGCCCTTGTAGTGAATTTCTCATGATAGTTGTAGTTATGACCACAATTTCCCTTCAGTACCATTCATAATTTACATCTTTATATTTTCATTTTGGCCAAATTTTTTCACTGTTTTTGTCCATTTTTTCTTTTTTTTTTTTTTTTTTTTTTTTGGTCTTTTTGAGACAGGGTCTCCCTATGCAGTTCAGGCTGGCCTTGAGCTCACTTTATAGCCCAGGCTGGTCTCAAACTCTCAACGATCCTCCTGCCTCAGCCTCCCCAGTGCTGGGGTTACAGGCGTGCACCACCATACCTGGCCACTTTGAATATGTCTACAGAAAATGTTTTGGAAATTTCTTCTAGTACATGTAGCAATTGGGCTTTGCAAGGAAGGGTTTCTATCACTTTTTGTTTTTGTATTTTTTTTGTCTTTCTGAGACAGGGTCTCCCTATGCAGTTCAGGCTGCCTTTGAGTTCATGTAGCCTAGGCTAGTCTTGAACTCACCACCTGCCTCAGCCTCCCGAGTGCTGGGATTATAGGCATGTGCCACCATGCTTGACTATCAGTTTAGTTTGTTTCTTTGAATGAAGCACTTTTTCATTTGTTATCTTGCATTGTGCTAATCTCTGGAAAAGCAGAAATCTGAATATTACAATGTGGTTATCCTGGGAAACCAGGTCTTTCTCTTTATACTACTGTTGCTTGTTTTCTGTTCATTTCTTCAGTTGCTGTGGAATGTCTCTGGGCCTCCTGATCAGGAATGTAAAGACTTTTCAGGCCCTTTCTTAGTTACACCTTTCTTGCATATTTATACTGACGTTCTCATTTCCTCCACTTATGTGATTAGTTTTTGGTAATTTATCTTCAATGTCTTGCTCCCTGAAGGAGAAAAAGAGAAAATGAGGGGGGAAATGAAAGTAATTAGCCTTTTCAGTCCCCTAGAAATGGCATCAGATAGAGCACAGGAGCCTTCTAGCAATAGGGTGAGGTGTACTAACGATGCAGCCCCCCATCATAAATTAGAAAGGAGACTAAGAATACTCGGCACTGCAGGCCACAGATCTTTTTTGCCCACCCTAACTCACGCCAGCTGCCTGCAAGCTGCTCTTTTTTTGTTTTTTGTTTTTTGTTTTGGCGGGGGGGGGGGGGGGTACCAGGAATCGAACTGAGGACCTTGTGCTTGCCAGGCAGGCGCTTATGCCACTGAGCTATATTGCTGGCCCTGCAAGCTGCTCTTTAAAGTCACTTGCCTCTGCCCTCCATGACCCAGGGACTAGGACATGGGTAATCGCTACTTCCCTAAGAGTGAAATGCACTCAAATTAATCCCGTTATAAATAACTCCTGTCTATTAATTTTATTGTTACACTTTTGACATACATAATGATCACAAATTATATCTAATTTTTTCTGTGGAAATTACAAGCTTTCATAGGCTCCACAGTCCCAAAATACTCACACCCAAAGGATTCTGCCCCTGAAATTGTATTCTAGGTGAGGAGGAAGATTCCTTCTAATTCCTATCCTGCCATCTTCCCTGAATTTTATGCTCTGCAATTGAAAATTAACCAGATATTTGGGCCTTGTGACAAGTCCCCTTGCTTGCATTTCAGTTAGTCATACTGCTTTTTATGTGTAATTTTTTTTCTTTGCACTGTTCAGAATCCAGGAAATATAAGCTCACTACTTTTATTGCTTCTGTGAGAGCCTACAAAGAATCTAATCCAGAGAAATGAAAACAAATTGAACAGTGTCATCTTTACTTCAATCAACTCTTATTCTTTACCTAGCAGCTGCGTCGCCCCTGCACTCACTCTGTAATGTGAATATATGGAGAAAATCTGTGAAGGCCAGGCTAAATACTCACATGGGTCATCTCCTGGAGAAAGGGTTTATGAATTTCACAGTTTCTTCAGGTGAGTGTCTTTTTTTTTTTTTTTTTTTGTCTTTTTGAGACAGGGTCTCACTATGCAGTTCAGGCTGGCCTTGAGTTCACTTTGTAGCCCAGGCTGGTCTCGAACTCTCAGTGACCCTCCTGCCTCAGCCTCCCAATTGCTGGGATTACAGGCGTGCGCCACCACGCCAGGCCCCAGGTGAGCATCTTAAAGTAAGAATTTCCCTCTTGAGAATCTTAAGGTGACGAAAGGAGAGTTTCCACACTGAGAGGAGGGAACATCCAGGCATAGTGAGCACCTAGATTTAAATTTCTATGGGGACCAGCTGCAGCACCAGGGATTGAGGCTGCAGGAGGCTGTATTTCAGCAGTCAGGCTGGCAGTGAAGCTGGGTAGGAGAAATCGTTCCTTGAACCTTCTGAGGCAGCGTGAGTAGGGAACCCCAGCTGGTGGGCACCAGGCCTGGGCTCGATGGCTGCATCCTCCCCAAGGTGCACCCCGCCTTCACGTTTTGCCCCAAACCCTCTGTGGTCTTCCCATCATTTCCCGCTCAGAAATTGGTTCCCGCTGCCAGGTGAGATGTGTACTTCTCATAATTGACATGAAGAAACAAGTCATGGGCCAAAGTTCAAGGTATTTCTTTGGAGAATATTGCTGGCAATGCTGCTTTACAAAGCTATATAATGAGTGTTTAGACCTTTATCTTGGAAATAAGTGAAAATTAGATTCTTTAAGGAAACATTTTCCACGTGATAAATTATACTTGTAATAGGCAACATGGCAGACAATTCAGTTGCATTCGATGGTGTAAAAAACTCTTTGAAAGAAGTTAATCCTGATGGAGACTTTGTAATTATGCTCGCAGAGCTGCAGGCTCTTAACAGAGCTCAGGTCCACAGATGCATTATGAAAAAATACAGGAAGCTGGGCATGATGGCCCACGCCTATAATCCCAGCACTCAGGAGGCTGAGGCAGGAGGATGGTTGTGAGTTCTAGACCAGCCTGGGCTACAAAGTGAGCTCAAGGCCAGCCTGAACTGCAGAGTGAGCCAGGCATGGTGGCGCATGCCTGTAATCCCAGCACTCAGGAGGCTGAGGCAGGAGGATTGTTGCGAGTTCTAGACCAGCCTGAGCTACAAAGTGACTCAAGGCCAGTCTGAACTGCAGAGTGAGACCCTGCCTCAAAAGAACAAAAAAAAAAAAATTGATGAAAGCTTACTGACTGGTGAATGGGATCATCCATTACCTCTATCAGGTATTCATGTAATACAAGGTTGTAGAAGAACAGTAGTTACTGCTATAGGTATAAACTGGAACTATCTTTACCTTGGAGGAAGATAAAAAAGATAAGAAGAAAAAGGGAAAAAACAAGAAACAAGATGGAGCTACTGAAAATTGCAATAAAGCAAAAGCTCAGGACGGTGCAGTCATGGAAATGCAGCCATTAAAGAGTGAAGACAGTGGAGCTGGTAATGAGAAAGACAAAAGAAAACAAATTTGCCAAAAAACAAAAATCTGTTTTACAAGGGAAACTAACAAAACTGTTCAGATTGGCAAAGCAGGCCTGTTGATGCCTGCCATCACAGTTATTAGTCTAGTATTATATTTTGTAATTCGTACTTCCTGGGTTCAGGAGAGACCATGACTTGCTAGGTGCACACCAATTTACATACAATATTTCGTGAAAGTCTTTATGATTGGAGTTACCGTTTTAGTGGTTGCAGTGCCAGGACATCTCCCACTTGCAGTACTCAGTCAAGAAAACAATGAAAGATAACTTAGTAAGGCACCTGGAAGCTTGTGAAACCACTGGAAATGCTACAGCTATTTGTTCAGATGAGATCAGAATATTGACAATGACATTTGTTCACTTACATAAATGAAAAATATTATTAAAAAGTTCCTGAAGCAGAAGCTATTCCACCAAATATTTTGTCCTACCTTGTGACAGGAATTTCCATGAATTGTGCTTATAGGTCAAAAATACTGCCATCAGAGAAAGAACGTGGATATCCTCAACATGTTGGTAATAAAACTGAAAGCACCCATTGGGATTTCTTTTGGATTTAAAACGGGATTATCAGGACGTTGAAACTTCCAAATGCAGGTTGTTGTTTGGACATTGGATAAAGCAGACTGCCCGTCTCAAGTGGATCAAATATATGTGCTTGTCTTCCATTTTGATTGCTTTGTAGCAAACATCTATAGTTTCTATATAAAGTTAATTAACCGTTATTGGGATGCTT
Source organism: Chinchilla lanigera (assembly GCF_000276665.1). Classification (NCBI taxonomy): domain Eukaryota; kingdom Metazoa; phylum Chordata; class Mammalia; order Rodentia; family Chinchillidae; genus Chinchilla; species Chinchilla lanigera. The sequence continues at coordinate 1,530,667 of NW_004955524.1, read as the reverse complement.
TCATTTTCTTGTCTGAAAATGCGTCAGTTGATCGCTGCGGTCTGAGACAGTCGTGGTAGCCATAAAGCCAACAGCCTGAACCCAAGATGGTGAAGAGTAACATCAGGTCCCCACGGTTGCCGTCCTGCCTAAGGTCAGGAGCTGTCTCCACGGGACACCGAGTCAGGAATTTCCGGGCTTACTGTGCCGTCATCTCAAGGAGAAAGTAACAGCAAGGGTCCACTCTGGACAGCCGGGAGCGAATTCAGCTTGAATACAACTCACCCCGAGGCTATGCCAGGTTCCGCCCCGTGAGGTGGCCTGAACTGAGAAGGGCTGGGGGCTGAAACCTGGGCTGCGGCCCCCTTGGAGCCAGGCCCCCAATCCCTTTCTTGTCACTCAGCGTTCACAGGGCGGGGCTCGCACCACTAGCCAATCTGAGCCGTGCGTTAGGGCCTAGAAGTATCCAATCAGGAGCGCCGGTGGGTGGAGCCTCCCTAGCACCGTTCAGCCGCGCCGCCATTTTGTCTTCCGTTAGCTCCACGAGGGAGGCCGCAGGTGCCTTTCTCTCGTCAAGGTGTTCCCCGCAAGGGCCCAGCACTGTGGAAAGCAGCGGAGACCCCGCGCCGGAGACCCCGCACCGGAAATGGTGAGCTGGCGGATCAAACCCTCCGCGGCCGCGTCTGGCCTGGCCTCGGCCTGGCCTCCCCGCTCCCCCTCAGTGGCGTCTGCGCCGCTTGAAGCCCGCAGGCCGGGGAGGACACCCGAGGCCCGCACCGCCCTGCGGTCCCCAGGGCGCGGCCAAGCTCAGGAGCAGGAGGCGAGTTCCTCGTGGCCCTGCGCATGGGCGTGGATGGGGACACTGGGCGCCGATGCTAAGAGCCGCTGTGGTCGGGTGGGGGGGCGGCGCTGGAGACGGGGCCACTTCCTTGCGGGGGCTGGCAAGAGAGGGGTCCCCCGCTGGGGCTGAGCCGTGTTGCCTGAGATCAGCCTGACCAGACATAATCATGGAGAAGGGGAATGTGGGGTTGCTCGGTGGAAGGAGGGGCGGGGGGGACAAGAGAGGTTTGAGGTGTTGTAGATAAAACATGTTTTGTTCCTACTGATAAACTCATCTTTTTTATTGCCAAGAATAGGAAACTGGGGGCTGGAGATTTAGCTCAGTGGCACAGCGCCTGCCTGGCAAGCGCAGGGTCGTGAGTTCGATTCCCGGTACCGGAAAAAAATAAATAAATAAAAGAATAGAAAACTGGAAATTGCGTGTGTGAATTTGTCCAGGCTAAAGATGGGTCGTCTAAGAGTTCTGAGAATGGGGTTCCTTTGCTCTCGTCCGTTTCTCTGCAACAGAAAGTGTTGTGAGGTGGCAGTTCCATAAAATACCCTCCGTTTAGGAGCAGGGTATGGTGGCTCACGCCTGTAATCCCAGCAGTCGGGAGGCAGAGGCAGGAAGATCACAGTTCAAGGATAGCCTGGACAACATAGCAAGACCCTATCTCAAAAAACCAAATAGTAAACAAATAAAATAAAAATAACTGCTGTTCAGCAAAAGTACAGCACTTGGATAAAATTGAACCTCTTCAGCTGGTTGTTTTATCTAGGAGTTAAAGGCAGTATAGTTTGTGCCAACTGAGAACGCTGGTGAGCGTCTGACTCAGAAAAAGACGTTTTTGTTCTCTGTTGGAAAAAGGGCTCATGTTGAGAATTTATTGGGTCTTTGTCCCGAGTTTCTTCATTAAGATCCTAAAACTGATTGTTTTTGGTTGTTCATAACATCTTTCATCTAATCGTAGTTTAAGGTGGTGAGGCAACTCAGGCAGTGAAAGACGGATGTTTCATTCTGGGGACTGGTGAAAAGACAGAACAAGCACATGCTTTGTACAGGTGGCTGCAGTAGGTTCCTAGTGGAGGGACTCTGTAATCTATGCTTACTCAGTGGTGTCATAATTGAATTGTTGGACACCCAGTTAATGCCAAAGATTTGGTTGATATTAAGTACACACCACTCATTTTTGTGTCAGCATTGATGACAGAAAAAGAGATCACAGGTGAGGCCCTTAAAGTGACTCCAGTGACTGATGAATACTGAGAAAGAAGGTCCAGGAGGAAGGAGGCTTTCACACTGAGAGAAAGCCATGAGGTGAGGGGCCCCAAATTAAATTGTTTGATCAGATTCCCTTACTTGCTACCTATGATTTAGCTGCACTACTCTACCTGTCCTCTGGGCAGGAGGTCCCCAAGCACCAGTGTGGTTCTAAATTCTGAGTGTGGATTTGTCAAGTTTGGGTGGAGTTGGCTTCTTTGACTTTTTTTTCTTGTCTTTTTGAGACAGGGTCTTACTATGCAGTTCAGGCTGGCCTTGAGCTCACTTTGTAACTTGCAACGGTCCTCCTACCTCAGCCTCCTGAGTTCTGGGATTACAGGCATGCACCACCACACCCAGCGTCTTTGACCTTTTGACCTTTTATTTCCTTGGTAGAATCCTGTTGCCATAAAATTCCACTTTATAAACTATTTCAGGATTTTATTTTGGGACTTGGGTGTAAGAATGTGATTTTCTTGGTTGGAATCTAAGTGGTTTAAGATTTGAAGTATTAAAGAGTTAGGTAAACTGTGAACACTAATTTTAATGACTGCATACTGACAACATGTGACATAATATACAGTTAATGTTTAAATTTAGAAAAATTTTTACATAAAGACACATTGCCATCAGTAACCTCCAGAATACTTCCCCTTGGTTTAAACACTTATCTCAGCTCTTTCCACTTTCTGAAGCAATTGTGGAAGTCTTTTATGTGTCTTTAGTTGTACTTTTATGACTGTCTTGATGTCACGAATTGACTCCAAAGGTTTACCTTACAAGGGGAGCATCTACAGTTACATGGTCCCAGATCTCATTCATAAAATAATAAGGGCACACTCTAATGTTTACATAAGCTTGTCTTTCCATTGGATTGCACTCAGCAGGAATTCACTATATTTTTTAATCACACTTTGTAAAAGATATGAAAGACTTTCAGTACTGCTTCAGAAAGTGCAAGAATGACAGGGTAAGTGATGGATTGAGGGGGTGAGTTTTTGGAGGGAGATTAATGGCAATGTGTCCTTAACTGCAATAAATTTTTTAGACTATGTATTCACTGTTCATTACCTCCCTTTATACACAGCTACCCTCACATAAGTCACCACAAGTAGATACAGATACTCCTAATGTAGCCCTTGGAGGATAAGACTGATTTTGTCATTAAGGCACATAAACATGGATCTGCCAGACCCATATTTATTCTTTAGAATATTTCTGTGGAGAAATTATGAATTTTAATTTTATGAGTTTTATTATATTAAACAAGTATTTAACAGGAAAAATATCACAAAAACACTGATTTTTTAATATTTATTGTTTATAACACAGCATCAAAATTTTCAGGATTGACTGCCTTTTGGTGTACAAAATCCAAAAAAAAAAAATGAGAAATAAATTCCCATATGAACTACAGTGAGAATACCAGTAGCAGTCTACCAAAAAAATCTTTACTTCAATTATCACACGTAAGGCAATTTGCACACATGACCACAGCACATTCCATTATATTGATAGCGCATGTCTTTTGCTTTCCTGGACTTTTTGTAGGACATACTTTCTCGGGTTAATATTATCCCTTAGTTATTGCAGACCAATCAGGTCCGCAATCTCCCAAACAAGTGGACAGTGAAGGCTAAATAAAAGAGACAAGTGGAATGATTTCAGGGCTTCAGGAGGATCAAAACCCTCACAGAATTCAAGATTCTAATGGGGCTAATACCAAGATCTTCTCTGGGAGGGGAGTACTCAAGAAGGGCAAAACCTCTCAAGGACTTCTCCAGGTAAGACATTAGGTTAATTTAGGAGAGCTGTGTTAACTCCAGGAAGCTCTTCACCCAGGAGTGAGATGCCTGAGGCTATAGTCTTCATCTAGTTGAGGTTGGAGCTCGGTGCCTTTAGCTGTGACATTGTCTTATCCTTTGAGGCTTCATGGCTTCAGCCACCATTACAAGCCTCACTAGGGATCAGTGACTCACAGGGGTTCACTTACTATGAATCCGATGCCCATCTACAGACAGGGAGCCTAGGATTTGGACAGACTCACAAGTAAACATGGAAAGTCAATTGGTTAAGTCTTGCTCAGAACTGCTTCATACATCTCCATCAGTCCTTGATATCTCATTGGTCTTGTTTTGTTATCAGGAAGTTCTTATATTGTACAGTGTGTAGTTAATAGGAACATAAAATATCAACAGAATTATCAGATTCTTAATATATATGGTTCGTCTAGAATAGGCATCCACATTTTCACATCAGCTGTATACTTGCTTACAAAACCTAAAAGATAACATCAGAAATAAATTCTTTATGGAACTACAGTGAAAATTCCAATACAACTCTACCACAAAAATAAGCTTTGCTTCAACTGTCACACAAAGCAGTCGTCACACATCACAATTGTATGTTCCATACACAAATATTGCTTACACGGATAGTACATATGTTTTGTTTTCCTGTACTTTCTTGTAGGGCACAGCTGACATCTCTTGTGATTTCCTGTTGTTGTAGTAGGTCTTCGTGGTGCTGCACCTGCCTATTCACTTGTGCAGTGTGCTGCACAATTTGTTGGCATAGTTCCTTGGGCAGAAATATTTTGTTTTTTCTCTGCTGTAGAAATACTTTGTTTTTTCTCTCTTATGAGCTCCAGTCCCAGTCCTCTAAGAAAATTTTGCCATGATATTTTGTACTTGTTATTTTCTTTGTACGCTATCAAACTATTTAAGCCACATATGTTGAGGATCAAGTAAAACACATCCACTGGCCAATGCATCATGTTTCAAGGGACATCATAGTTGCTACATAACTCATCGACAATATCTACTCCACATTTGGTTTTGTTGTTGAAAGTTTCCATGTCAGGTTTCCATTTTGTCATGGTTTCCCTATCAGTACTTCTGGGTGAAATGTTGGCAGGAGTATGAATTTGTTTGTTTGTTTTCTTTTTTTTTAAGTTTTGTTTTGTTTTTGTGGTTTTTTTGTGTGTGTGGTTTTTTTCCGGTACCGGGAATTGAACTCACAACCTTGTGCTTGCCAAGCAGGCGCTGTGCTGCTGAGCTAAATCCCCAGCCAGAGTTTGTTTTTCTTTACCATACATAAGGCCAATGTTGTATCTTTTAGAAATTCACAGACTGTACTGTACAGATCTCTGTTTTGAAATTGCAACATTTCATTTGGTTTTTTTTGTTGTTGTTGTTCTGTTTTGTTTTTCCAATACCAGGAATCAAACTCACGACCTTGTGCTTGCCAGGCAGGCGCTGTGCCACTGAGCTAAATCCCCAGCCCCCAACATTTCATTTGGAATTTCTGTTTTGTTCCTGTGTACAGTTCCTGTACTGGTCAATTTGTGCTGTGTTAGCAAATGTAACATCAGTTGGGAACCAGTAAACCAATTGTTAAATGTCACATTCCTCTTTGTTGGGAGATGGGATCAATAAGTCTGTTCACAACATCATTCAGTTTATTACTTTATGAATAAGGGCCTCATGGCTGATTCCAGGATAAATGTCTAAATTGAAAGAATAATAAGTCTTCACATCTACAAGAGCATAAATTTTTATGCCATATTATGACCCATGGCTTTTCATTAAGTCTTCTGCATTCCTGCAATCACCATGAGAAATCTGTGCTCTACTGAGAAACGAAGCCCCTTGCCTCAACCTTTCCCTGACTTCTCCTTCAACCCTGTCACTGATTTATGCAGAGTTGGCCATATTGAAACAGATGTTCCCTTAATTAGCTAAAAGAATGTGATCAAGTCCAAGACTGCCAACTTGTCTCCTTACAGCATGTGGGCAAGAAAATTGCCCTACCCCTGCTGATAGCTGGAATGGGGCCTTAAACAGGAGCCTGTGAGGTTCTAGGGCTAAGACATGAGAGAACATCTTAGCTGAGGTGATGGGACTCAATAAGAATTACACTCTTCTGGCAGTAAGGTGCCAGCCTTGCATACATCAAGCTATCCATTTCATTGCTAATTAGAGGCCTTTGTGCCTAATATAATATTGCTGTTTCTCATTGCAGCAGTACCTGCAAAGTTTCTTTTCCCTAGCACTCTGCTGCAGCCCCCACCCACCTCCGTCCCTAATACCAATAAAAGCCATGAGCTTTGGGGAACATCATTCTTTGTTCCACAGAGAGCATTTGCAGAGCTCCTCATCTGCAGAACTTTTTCTCTTTATTTTGCCGTATTGCCAGGTGGGAGACCTGAACCCTCTGCAGGGATTTCAGTAATGTATATAGAACGTAAAACTACAGTAATGTATAGAACACTCAGCAAAAATTACATTGCTGTATAAAGGTGAACTCTACCCCCCAAAAAGTTAAAGCTCTACAAACAAAATATATGGAGCTATACCCAAAAGGTAGGTCATAAGTCTAAATAGCCCGATAACTTCCTGTGTGGCTCATCTACCTCTGTACACACATCCTGTGTGATTTCATCTACTTCTGCACATACAGGTGGCCACAAGACTGTTTTACAAGCTTCACTGTGTTACCATCTACTTATGGTTTTGCCTCTTTTGAATTTTCAAGGCATTATAATGTAGCATTCATATTGTGATTGAAAGACTTTGTGGTTCCTTTGCTTTTTTCTGTTGTGTATGTGATGGTAGATGAAGCTGTATAGTTTGGTCAGTTGATTCACTCATCCCACTGCTAAGAGGTTGGGAGTTTGTTTTTATGTTGGTGCAATTTTGGATTTTGTCCTCATGTATTAATGCATCATAATTTCTTTCACAATATGAAAAAAATCTCATATATAGGTCATCCAAAAATAGAGAGGTGTGTAATTGTTCATAATAGTCCTTTGTTTCTCTTGTTTCTCTGTGCTTTAATAGAAAGGTAAATTGGGCCTGTTGGCACACACCTATAATGCCAGTACTCTGGAGGCTATAGCAAAAGGATTGCAAGGCCAGTCAGTCAAGAGTTAGATGTTTACATCTTTCTTTTTCTCTTAAAATATTCATTACTTGTTTTAGATTTCACTGAAGCACTATGTTTGTGCATCCCAGGAATTTTGAAAGATGTATGATCATTTTCAATTGTTTTGAAACACTTTATTTTATCCTAAACCACCTCTCTGGTACATGTGTAATTTAGAAGTTTTTTATTTTATCTTCCAGTTGTGTGCAGGCTTTTCAACTCTTAAATTCCAGTTAAATTCTAATATGGCCTGAGAACATAACTTGCATTATTTGTGTTCCATTACATTTGTTAGGGTGTATATCAGACTCAGAACCTGATCTGGGTTGGTCAATATTTGATGTGATCTTAGGAAGAATATGCCCTGTACTGTTGTTGGATGGAGTATTCTCCAAACTCAGATGACTCCTGTTGGTGGAGGATTTTATTGATTTCCTGCCTTTGTCAGTGTGAAGTTTCTAGACAACATTTTAGATTTGTAATTTCCTTTTCAGTTTTATATTTTTATGGGAAAAGGGTAAAACAAAATTTCATAACAATAATAGAATAACAATAGTTAATATATTGAGTATTGTCTTTTTTGAAGTAGTTAATGAGTATACAAGATACGGGCTTATAAAATTCTCCAAACGATATTAGCACAAAACTGTCTTTTCAGTGAGCTAAGAAAAACTAGTAATATAACTATCTTGTTTTGTTTTTTTCTTTTCCCTTTCATCCTTTTCCCCCATCCTAGTTCCTTTTCCTTTTCAACAGTTTCTTCCCATTTCACAGTATCTCTTGTGCATTTCTGACCTTATTTATTCTTTCAGTTCCTCCAGCAAGATAGTATGATACTTACACATGTGAGTCTGATTGATTTCACTTACTGAGTGCTTATTTGATATTTCATATCCATTAATTTTTTATACAACTAGGTGCTCCTATATGTGGTGCATATAAGTGTATGATTATAATCTCTACTTGGAGGCTTCCCTTAACAAGAATATAGTGACCTTGTTTATCTCTTTTGATCTGTCTTTGAATGAAGTTCACATTGTCTGAAAATAGAATAGTTACCCATGCTTTCTGCTAGGTTCCTGTCACATGGCATATTCTTTTCCATCCTTTGACTTTCAGTGAATTTTTTTTTTTTGAGTTAAGTGTGTTTCTTATATACAGCATATTGTTGGATCTTGTTTCTTGACCCATTCTGCCGGTCTATTTCTTTTGATTGGTGAGTTGAGACCATTTACATTGATAGCTATAACTGACATGTATTGATTTATCCTTGTCATATTATTATCTGCTGTTGGTTCCCTGTCTTTGCTTGTCCTGCCTGGTGGCTTATTCTGATTGATGTTCTTGGATTTGTGCATATTGTTATCTCTCTCTACAATATGTTTCAAAACACATTGTGAAGCTGGTTTGGTGGTCCTGAATTTCTTCAGTTGTTCTTTATCATGGAAGTATCTTATTTCTCCAGTAATTCTGAAAGACAGTTTTGCAGGGTACATTAATCTATGTTGGATGTTATTTTCTTTCATGACTTGGAATACTTCACTCCAACCTCTGCTTCACTTAAGGATTTGTCCTGAGAAGTCTGCTGTAATTCTGTTGGACTTTCTTTTATAGATGATTTGTTTCTTCTCTCTAACAGCTTTTCATATTCTGTTCTTGTGCTGAATTTCTGGAATCTTATTATATGCCTTGGTGTAGATTTATTTTGGTCATGGCTCATTGGAGGTTTATATGCCTCACTTACTTGTGTGTCATATTCTTTTCCATACTTGGAAAGTTTTCTGCCATTATTTCTGTGAAGTTTTTTTATGTCATTTGTGCTGGCTCCTGCTTCTTTCATTAACTTCATTAACATTATATTCTTCTTTGCATCACATTGCAGTTTTGGATTGTTTTTTCCATGGTCCCTTGTTATTTTTAAGAGATCTTTCTTTTCATGTTGACTAGCTGAAATCCTGTCTTCTAGGTCAGAAATTCTGTTTTCACTTTTCATTGAGGTGATTTTGCCAACTTTTAATGAGAGTTTTTGATTTTCTGGTTATCTGTTTGAATCTGTCTCATGGATTCCATTTCTTTCCTATATCATGCATTCATGGTTTCTATCCTTTTCCTATGCTCCTGTGTTTTTTTTAACTATGTTGATTCCAGATTTCCTAAGTAGATCTTTCATTGTGGCCTTCATTCCTTTTCATGTGGGATATTATTTCTCATTTGATTTCCTCTGTAGTCTCATGCACCTGTTTCTGAACTTGTGCAGCTATCATTCCAGAAATTTCAGATGGGTGGCCTCCATTTTCTTCTATCCTGTTGTCCCTTGGACTTGTCCTGGTTGGGCTTTAGGTATGGGGTTGGGTTTTGCTTCTGTATTTTGTCATTTTCTATTTTTTATTGTATTTTATTTTATTCATGTCTTAATACCTATATATTTCCTGCAGAAGGTAGCTTTTATCACTAGTATTGAAGCCTCCCTACTAAATGTCTGTCTTTCAGAGGTATTGTCTATGTGTAAGAAGTTCTTGTTTTTTGTGTCTGTCCCAAGAGCCTAGCTTCTCAATTTATTGAGGATGAGATGTCACCTTTTGGCTCAGCCCCCAGTCCTTTGTATCTAAATTATGGTAATTGTTATGACCCCAGTCTCAGTATTGTTATAGAAGGGAGAACAACTGATTACAACTAATATGACATCCTGGCTAAAGTATTACAATTAGCAACAGCATCATGCCTGACCTAGAATTTGACAAACTGTGGCAACTCTTGATTTGGTATCTAACCATAGGGGTAAGATCTACACTTTATAATGGAACCCAACATAAATCAGGAATTTCTATATGTGAGTTTCCCTCTAGTGAACAGATTAGAAGATACAGAAACAACTCCAGACATACTCAGCCATCTCATGTTTGACAAAGGTGTGAAACACATTCACTGGAAGAAAAATAGCCTCCTTAGAAAAACTGGCTTTGCACATGCTAAAGATTAAAATTGGACCCATGTCTTTAACCATGCACTAAACTAAATGTTTTTTTGGGGTTTTTTTTTTGTTTTTTTTGGTTTTTCTCCGGTACCAGGAACTGAACTCACGACCTTGCGCTTGCCAGGCAGGCGCTTTGCCGCTGAGCTAAATCCCCAGCCCCTAAACTAAATGTTAAATGGATCAGAGATCTAAATATTAAAACAGGAACATTAAATTTGCTAGAAGATAGAATAAGTAAAACTCTCCAAGACATTGGTGTAGGCAAGGACTGTGAATAAAACCCTGATCACACAGGAACTATCAAAAAGTGTCAACATCTGGGATCTCATTTTATTAAAAAGCTTTTACACAGCAAGAGGAAACACCAGCAGAGTAAAGAAACAGTGTACAATGGGAAAAACTTTTGCCAGCTGTTCCTCAAAGGATTACTATCAAGAATATAAAAATAACTCAAAAAAATCAAACTTCCCCCATTTAAAGACCTAATCCAAAAATGGGCATCTGAGATGAGTGTACACTTCTCAGATGAAGAACTACAAACAGCAAATATATGAAAAAATATACAACATCACTGGTCATTCAAGAGATACAAATTAAAACAACACTGAGATTCCATCTCACCCCAGAAAGAATGGCTGTTATCAAAAAATCAACCAATAACAAGTGCTGGAGGGGTTGTGGGGAAAAAAGAGCTCTTTTCCACTGTTGATGGGAGTGTAGACTGCTGCAGCCATGGTGAAAGTCAGTATGGAGAGTCTTCACAAAACTAGTATTGGAGGTCCCCTTCAACCCACCTATTCCCTTCTGAGTATCATCCCAGAAGAATCTAAGACATCGTACCACAGCAATAGATGTGAACCCATGTTTGTAGCAGCACAATTTGTAATAGTGAGATCTTGGAAACAACCCAGATGCCAGTCAACTGAAGAATGTATAAAAAAGTTGTCGTATTTTTATACAATAGATTATTACTCAGCAATAAAGAAGGATAAAACTTTGACCTTTATACATAAAGGGACACAATTAGAGATCATACTTACTAATAAGTGAAATAAACCAGACCTATATGTGTACACATCATATTGTCTCCCAACTTGAGAAGCTGAAGGAGTAAATAAGATCCAAAATGTACAATAGATAATTGTAAAATGGGGGAAGAAACTTCAGAAGGAAAGATAAACTGGGATGGGGGGGTGGGGGGATGGAGAAAAACATTAGTTTTTATATAAAATATTATATAAATATATATTTAACTTTTATTCTAAAAAATTAACATACATTTACAAAGTAACACAAGAACAATACTGAATTTCAGATAAAGTGATAGGAAATTAACAATAGTTGTTGTATTACATATAGAATCTTCAAAGTGGTTACTCAGGAAAACAAATACGGACATACACAACTGGTAAAACAATCATTAACTGTTCCTTTCCATAGGACAATAGAAGTCAATAGTACAACTATGTTAGGTATCCTGTGTATGCATATATACATAATTTTCCCCTTCTTTCTTTTCTCTTTTCCCTCATCCCAGTTGTTCCTTTGAGCAGTTTTCTTTCATTTCACAACGTCTGTCATACCTCCTAATTTTTATTCACTCTTCCAGGTGCTTACACTAGTGAGACAATATGTTGTTTACACTTGTGGGTCTGATTTATTTCACTTATGAGTATAGGCTGTAGCTGTGACCATTTACATATAAAAGCCTCAAGTTTTTCTTTCTTTATGGCTGAGTAGTACTCCATTATATAAAAATGCCACAACTTTTTATCCATTCCTCAGCAGGTGGGCATTTAGGTTGCTTCCATGACTTAGCTATTACAAACTGCTGCTATAAACATGGGTGCACATATATTGCTGAGATACGATGTTTTCAATTCTTCTGGGAAGATACCTGGAAGGGGAATACCTGGGTTGAGTGGGATCTCTAGACCTAGTTTGCTGAGGAATCTTGAAACTGATTTCCACAGTGGTTTCACCAATCTTCATTCCCACCAGCAGTGGAGAAAAGTGTTTCTCCACAGCCTTGACAGCATTTGTTATTGGTTGATTTCTTAATGATAGCCATTCTTACTGGGGAGAGATGAAATCTCACTGTTGCTTTAATTTGCATTTCTCCAATGACTAATGATATTGAACATTTTTTCGTGTATTCATTTGCCATTTGTATTTCTTTATCTGAGAAGGGTGTATTCATCGCAGATGCCCATTTTTGGATTGGGCCTTTGAATTTGGGGTGCGCTGATGGTTTTTAGTTCTTTATATGTTCTAAATAGAAGTCCTTTGTCCAAGAGACACTCAGCTAGAATCTCTTCCCATTTTGTGGGTTTTCTTTTTACTCTGCTGTTGATTTCTTTAGATGTGCAAAAACTTTTCAGTAAGATGTGATTCTTTAAAGTATTTCCCATGCAGTTGGCTTTTGTTCATGAACTTTCTACCTATCCCTGTGTCTTCAAGATTTTTACCTACTTTCTCATCTAATAGATTTAGTGTTTCCAATTTAATACTGAAATTTGTGATCCATTTTGACTTGAGTTTGGTGCATGGTGATAGACTTGGGTCTATTTTCAGTCTTCACCAAGTGGTAAGCCAGTTTTTCCAGCACCATCTGTTAAAGAGGCTGTCTTTCTTCCAGTGAACTTGTTTGGTCCCTTTGTCAAAGATAAGATGGCTGAGTGTGTTTCTGGTTGTGGCTGTTTCTTCCAGTCTTTTTCATTGATCCTCACATCTGTTTTTTAGCCTCATGTCTGTTGATTTTATTACAGTAGCTTTGTAGTATAATTTCAGTTCAGGGATTGTGATTCCACATGACTTGTCTTTCTTGCCCAGAAATGCTTTTCTTATTCTGGGTCTCTTCTGGTTCCAGATGAATTTTAGGAATGTTTTCTGTAAATCTGTGAGGTATGTGAATGGTATTTTAATGGGAATTGCATTGAATCTGTACAACAATTTTGGTAGTATGGCTATCTTCACAATGTTGGCTCTTCCTGTCCATGAGCAAGGAATATTTTTCCATTTACTGAAATTCTCTTTGATCTCATTTTAGAGTACTGCAGTTTTCATTGAATAGGTCTTTTACTTCTTTTGTTATAGGTTCCTAAATATTTCAATTTCTTGGATGCCATTGTAAAAGGTAGGGTTTCCTTATTTCTCTCTCAGTCTGTTTGTTGTTTGTGTATAGGAATGCTATTGATTTTTGAGTTTTGAAACTGTTGACTTTGTATCCAGCTGTGCCACTGAATTTGTTAATTAATTCAAGGAGTCTTCCAGTGGAGTTTTTGGGGCCTTCTATGTAGAGTATCATGTCATCTGCAGATAGGGATTATTTCACTTTTTCCTTTCCTATCCTTTTATTTCTCACTCTTGTCTAATGGCTCTGGCTAATGCTTCCAGAAATGTGTTGAATAGGAGTGGTGACAGTGGACATCCTGTCTTGTTCCTGATTTTAAAGTGAAAGATTTTAGTTTTTGTCCATTTAGTATGATGTTGGCTGTTGGTCTGTCATAAATGGCTTTGATCAGGTTAAGGTAGAGGCCATCTATTCCTATTTTCTGTAAGGTTTTTATCTTGAATCATGTTGGACTTTGTGGAAAGCTTTTTCTGCATCTATTGAGATGATCATATGGTTTTTGTCTTTGGCTCTATTGATATGTGTATAGCATTTATTGATTTGCATATATTGAACCATTTCTGCATTCCTGGAATGAATTCAACTTGGTCATGGTGTATGATTTTCTTGATGATTTGCTGCATTCTGTTTGCTAGTATTTTATTGAGTATCTTTGCATCTGTGTTCATTAAGGAGATTGATCTGTTGTTCTCTTTCTTGGTTGGGTCTTTCTCAGGTTTTGGTATCAGGATAATAACTTGACCCCAGAAATGAGTTAGGGAGAATTGCTTCCTTTTCAATGTCATTGAAGAGTTTCAGGAGTATTGGCATTAAATCTTGTCTGAATTTCTTGTAGAATTCTGCTGTGAATCCATCAGGGCCTAGGCTTTTCTTTGTCAGTAAGTTTTAATCACATTTTTAATCTCATTAATTATTACTTGCTTATTCAGGATTTTTATATCTTCCTGATTTAACTTTGGCAATTCATACATATCTAGGGATCTGTCCATTTTTTCTGAGTTTTCTATCCTATGGGAGTAAAGATTTTTCAAAGTAGGTATTAATATCTTTTGAATTTGTGTAGTATCTGTAGTAATTTCATCCTTTTCATTTCTTATTGCATGAATTTGAGGTTTTTCCTTTTTTTAATAAGGTTTCCTAGGGGTTTATTAATTTTATTTTTTCGAAGAACCAACTCTTTGATTCGTTTATGTTTTTGTACTGTTTTCTTCATCTCAACGGCATTAATATCTGCCCTGATCTTTATAATTTCCTCCTTTTTTAGGCTTTGGGCTTTGGGCTTTACTTGTTCTTTTTCTAAAACTTTGATGTGCAACATTAGGGTATTTATTTGTTCTCTCTCTGTTTTCCTGATGTGTGAGTTCACAGCTATAAATTTCCCTCTGAGGACTGCTTTCATTGCATCCCACAGATTCTGGTAAATTGTATTTACATTTTCATTTGTCTGTAGATATTTTTTAATTTCTTCTTTAGTTTCTTCTGTGGCCCATGGGTTGTTCAGGAAGTTGTTATTTAATTTCCAAGTGCTTATGGAGTCTTTGTGGTTTCTTGTGTCATTAATTTCCAGTTTCATTGCACTGTGGTCAGATTCTATGGTGGGGATAATTTCACTTCTTTTGCATTTAGTTAGGTATGCTCTGTGGGGTAGATGATGGTCTATTTTAGAGAATATCCCATGTGCAGCTGAGAAGAATGTGTAGTCTGATGTTGTAGCTTGGGACACTCTATAAACATCTACTAAGTCCATTTTTTCACAGATTTGGTTCATGTCTGTTGTTTCTCTGCTTTTTGTCTAGTTGACCTACGTCTTTGTGCCACTGGGGTGTTCAGGTCCCCTAATTACAATAGTGTTCTTAGTTATTTGGTTTTTCATGTCTATTAAAATTTTCTGGGCTGGGGATATAGCTCAGTGGTACAAGTGCCTGCCTGGCAAAGTGCAAGGTCCCTAGTTCGATTCCCAGTACCAAAACAACAAAAATTTTCTTACATAGTTTGATACTTCCATATTTGGTGCATACGTGTTTAAGATTGTTATCTCTCCCTCTTGCAATTTTCCCCTAACAATTGTGTAGTGACCTTCTTTATCTCTTTTAGTTGTTCTCGATTTGAAGTTCACATTGTCTGCAAACAGAGTAGCTTTCCATGCTTTTTTCTGGGTTCCTGTTGCATGGAGAATTTTTTTCTGGGTTTTTTTCTGGGTTCCTGTTGCATGGAGAATTTTTTTCCATCCTTTGACTTACAGTCTGGATTACCTTTTGAGTAAAATGTGTATCCTGTGTACAGCATGTTGTTGGATTTTGTTTCTTGATCCACTTTGCCAGTCTGCTTCTTTTGATTGGTGACTTTAAGCCATTTACATTAATGGTTATAACTGATATGTGTTGGTTTATCATTTGTTTACTTGCCTTTGGTTTCCTACTCTTTCTCTGTGTTTAATTGCTTGCTCTGTATGGAGGTTCCTTTCTATTCTTAAAATTGTGGTCATTTTTATCTCTGTCTAGAATATCTTCTAGTACCCTTTGTAAGGTTGGTTTGGCACTCATGAAGTTCTTCAGTTCTTTGTCATGGAAATATTTTATTTCTCTATTAAATTTGAAAGATACGTCAGTCTGGGTTGGAAGCTGTTTTGTCTCAGGACCTGTAGTACTTCACTCCAAGCTCTTTTCGACTGGATTGTTTGTGTTGAGAAATCTGCTGTGATTCTGATGCACTTTCCTTTATAGGTGATGTTTCTTTTCTCTAGCGGCTTTTGATATTTCGTTCTTTTGCTAGATATGTGGGATCTTGATTATTATGTCTGGGTGTAGTTTTATTTTGGTTATCACTAGTTGGAGTTCTGTATGCCTTATTTACCTGTACATCAGATTCTTTTTCCATCCTTGGGAAATTTTCTGCTATTATTTCTGCCAATATTCTTTTTATGTCATTTGTTTTGCCTCCTGCTGTTTCATTGACACCTATTAGTCTTACATTATTTTTCTTTGTTTCATTTTGCAGCTGTTGAATTAATTTTTCCTGGTTCCTTGTTAATTTTAAGAGATCCTTCCTTTCACAATTGTAGCTGCAGTGCTGTGTTCAAGATCTGACATTCTGTCTTCGGGTTCATTCAGGCAGTTTTGCCAGCTTTTGATGGAAGTTTTGATTTCCTGAATATCTCTTTAAATCTGTTTCGTGCATTCTGGTTCTCTCCTGTATTGTTCGTTTAACATTTCCATCAGTTTCTTGTGCTCATTTATTTTTATAAATGTCTTCTTTAGATGTGCTGAGCAATTCTTTCATTGTTGTTACTTTTTACCTGGGATTATGACTGCTCTGGTGTCTTCTATGGCGTGATGGAGTTGTTTCTTTACTGCCACTGCAATCATTTCAGCAATTTCAGGTGTGTGTTTACCAAGTTCTCCTGGACTTGTTCTGAGTGGGATGGAGTTCTGAGATTGCATTTTGGTCCTTCATCTTGTCATTCTTTATGTCAGAGGCAGAACGCCAAGTTTTACTCTTGCCTGCAGCTCACCAAATGTCACTAGCACGTGGTGGTCAGACTTGCTTTTCAGTGGCCACCAAGATGGGCTTTTCAGTCTGCAGTCACCAGGCAGCTGGTGGAGTGTACCTAGTTCTCCCAGATCTCAGACATAAACCATGGTAGCAGTGTATAGCAGATTGCCTGACCTAGTGTCCCCAGGCAGCTCAGGGAGTATGGCAAAGTGATCATGGACCTCTTGGTCCTGTGTCCGCAGGCAGCTCCTATTTTAGTTCTTTTTATCAAAGTTCAGTATCTCAAGTCTTTCAGATTCTTTCTCTTTTAGAGATAGATGAACTATTGGACCACATTATCTCAAGTCTTTCAGATTCTTTCTCTTTTAGAGATAGATGAACTATTGGACCACATTATCTCAAGTCTTTCAGATTCTTTCTCTTTTAGAGATAGATGAACTATTGGACCACATTTTCCCGTTTTCTCAGTGTTTTTGTAATGTATTTCTTTGCTCTTAAAAAGTTAACATTTTGCCAGGGATATAGCTCAGTGGCATAAGCATCTGCCTAGAGAACACAAGGTCCCGAGTTTGATTCCTGGTACCAAAAAAAAAAAAAAGTGAGCATTTTGATTGTTAGAAATGGGTAGTTTGTAAATTGATTCTCCTTTTTGAATTTATTTATGCATGCGTGGATGTCCTTTTGAGTCAGGGTTTGGCTGTATAGTTTAGACTGACCTTGAACTCACTCTGTAGTCCTTGCTGGTCTCAAACTCGAGGTCATCTTCCTGCCTCAGCCTCCTGAGTAATGGAATTACAGGCATGTGCCACCATGGCCGACTCTTTCGCTAATTTTGAGATGTGTATTAGTGGGAGGTGAACTGGGTTTTTCACATATTCCAGGAAATTGGCTGTGGAAACCTCTTGGGTAGTTGGGCTTTAAGGAATTGCATTTCTTTTGACATAAACAGAACTCTTCAGGCATGTTTCAAAATGTCAGATTTATTTCTACCATTTTATTTGAAATGGCTATGGTTTTTTCTCTAATTTTCACTGTAAAAACCTCATTTTTCTGGAGCTAGAATTCAAATTTGTAGTGTCCAGAAACTGGATATCCTGTTGGTTACCTGTCAAACTATTTCCCACACAGGCTTTAGTAGTTCATGATAGTTTAAGATTTTATGTGATTGTTTTACTAATGAATCTATATTGCAGTAAGTTAGACTTTTCTATGTCTGCCTCTAGCTCCCATTTTGAAGACAGTGCTTGCCCCTTGACTTTAGTTCTCTGTCTGGAAGATTTGTGGCATTTATATTTGTTTATGTAAATGGTAGTTTTGCCTTCTCTAGTCTTCCCTGCTGGACTAGAAAGTGAGTGTATGATTGTACGTTTTATGCTTGTTGACAGGTTTTTCTCTTCTGAGATTGCTTTGTTCTTACTGTTCTGAGAAATGGACCCAAGGTCTTGTGCATGAATGAATGCTTTACCATTGAGCTTTACCACCATGGCCATGCTGACCATGTGTAACCTTCTGTTTCTCCTCTTTATATTTCACACGAAGAAATCTTAGAAACTGACAAAGCTCCCCTCCTTTGGAGCTATCATAAGACTCAAATTACCCAAACCCCTTTGGTAGGAGGGAGTTCTTATCATAGCTTACCTGTTAATTTGAGTAAATTCCAGGCAGTTGTTCTCTCCTTTTCCTGTTGAAGGGGAATTGCAATTTTAATTAAAAGCCTGCCAGGAATGCCCAGCAAAACAAAGCAGACATGCCCAACAAGACAGAATAATTCTTCCTTTGGGTAGTCATCTGTATTGTCTTTGTGTAACTGATGATGACCTTGCAATGTAACTTATTTAAGACTGACGACGGTCTTGCAGTATCACCTGAGATGTTTAAGCTCCATTGGCAACCCATGATGTCGCTCTACCCTCCAATCATAATGCATGAAATCTACTGCTGCACTTCCCACTTGCTTTCCCCCTTAAGAGCCCCAAAACCCCACTGGGTAGGGCACTGTCTCTAGGAGTGATCCTAGTCAGGCCCACTGATGATAAAAAATGACTGTCTCCTAGACCTACTTGGTGCCGTGTCTTTCTTTGTTTCGTACATTATGGCATAACACTGGAAACTCAAAAGTGTTCTTTTTTTGCCTCAATATCCAAAAAATAGATGGTTTGCTTCTTTTGATGTGGAAGGCAGTGAGTTGGAGCATGGTCTTATCGGTCTTTTTGATCACATGATACAGGTAGACCAGTTGTGCCAAAGGACCAGAAAAATTTACCAGTAGACAATAGATTCTTTTTACTGGGCTTATTTCTTTTTTTCTTTTTTCTTTTTTTTCTTTTTTTTAAGACAGTGTCTCACCATGTAGTTCAGGTGACTGGCCTTGAACTCATGTAACCCAGGCTGGCCTCAAACTCACAGGGATCTTCCCACCTCAGTCTCCCAAGTGCTAGGATTACAGCCATGTTCTACCACACCCAGCTACTGGGCTCATGTCTAAGGACTATTTGCTAACAACAGTTTTTCAGCTGAGAATAAAACTGATGCACTTGGAGCTAAATTCTCAGATGTAAACTCCTTAGAAGTGATGTTACTTTTGAAACTTTTTGATCTGTAGAAATGTCTATCAGATTGGTATACATATTTCCTCAAGGGTTATATATATACTTCCAAACCACAAGGCAACTGAACAATTATCACTGTTATTCTTGTCTCTATAATTGTTTTATCTGTTTAATTTTTGTCTTACACTCCTGGCTAGTAAGCTCGTTTACTATATGTTTTATGTTTTTCTGTCCTCCAAGGTACTTACTGCAGAGACAGACATAGTGGTGGCTCCATTAATGCCAGTGTCACTGTCAAGGATATTTGGCATTTTCAGTGTTTTTACAGGATCAAACAGGTTCATGATGGTTAGTTTGTTTCTGGATGACCCCCTCCAGAGCCTCATGCAGTCATGGGAGCAGCTTTTTGGAGGCAGCTAAATCTAGAGTTTATGATTGGTTCATGGTCTAGTACTGGGATTGGTGGTGTGTGTGCTACACTTGCCCTAGGGTGGGTAGCCTGAATACAATATAAGGGAGGGAAAAAGGCTTGTTTCCCTTCTCTTTTGGGCTCTTATTGTTTTTGATGTCTTCTGTACCATGAATGGTTTTGGGGGCTGGGGATTTAGCTCAGCAGCAAAAGTGCCTGCCTGGCAAGCGCAAGGTCGTGAGTTTGGTTCCCGGTACCGGAGAAAAACCAAAAAAAAAAAAAAAGAATGGTTGCCCCTTGGCCATGCCACCTGCCTTGGAGCCAGCTGAGTATGGAATGAAACCTCCACAAACTGTGCACTAAACAAACCTTTCATTACTTAATTTTGGGCATCAGGAATTTTGTCTCAGCAACAAGTAACCAAGATGGGATGCAAAAGCAAAGTGCAGCCTCAGACTTACAGTCTACCCAGAACAACAACAGAAGGCATCTGCATAGAGGAAAATGAAGAGACACACCTGGAATTTCCAAACTGATGGCAACCAAAGTAAAGAAACCCATGAGGTTATAGAGAAAATCAAATCAGAAATAATATCTCAGGTTAAAAAAAAGAGTGAAGGAATTTATCAGCAAATCTAGAGTAGACATAGATGAAAAAATAGAGGAGCATAGGAAAATGATGGAAACCTTGAATCAGCAATATAAGAAAAAAATAAAATTCGTAAAACAGATTCAGGGGCTGGGGATTTAGCTCAGCGGCAAAGCGCCTGCCTGGCAAGCGCAAGGTCGTGAGTTCCGTTCCCAGTACCGGAGAAAAAAAAAAAAAAAAAACAGATTCAGACACATATCCAGGAAGTTAAAAATTCCGTTGAAAGCTCGCAAAACTGCCTAAATAAAACAGAAGATAGACTTTCAGACCTTGAAGGCAGCATTGCACCTAATGATCATGAAAGAAAGATCTCAAAAATAAAAAGGGATCAGGAAATAATTCAACGTCTACAACACGATGCAAAGAAAAACAATATAAGACTGATAGGTGTCAACAAAAAAGCAGGAAAAAACACAAATGACATGAAAGGGCTATTTGCAGAAGTAGTAGCAGAAAATTTCCCAAGCATGGGAACAGAATCTGACAGAGAGATAAATGAGGTGTATAGAACTCCAAATAACTATAACCAACATAAATCTATGTCCCGATATGTAATAGTCCAGAAACTTATACACTGAAATTGAAAGGATGGAAAACAATTCTCCATGCAGCAGGCACCTAGAAAAAAAGTAGGGGTGGCTATTCTATTTGAAGGCAAGGTGACCTTGAGGCCAAGAATGATCAAAAGATAAAGGTCAGTACATACTTGATAGGGAAAAACTTCCACAGGAAGAGATAACAGTCATAAAAATACATGTGCACCAAGCTCAAGAGCGCCCTATTTTATGAGACAAATATTAACAGACATGAAAAATCAAATAAGCAGCAACAGTTGTAACAGGGAACCTTAACACTTAACACCCCATCATCACAAAGAGATCAGCTAGACAAAAAAAGCCAACAAGGAATTTACTACACCTGTGAACAGATGGACTTAGTAGGCATTTACAGAGTATTCCACTCAATAACATAAGAATACACATGCTTCTCAGCTGCACATTGGATAACCCAATAAGAGTTCATAAAATTGAAAATGTAGTGAAAAACTTCGCAGCAAAGTACACCACAGGTGCTGGAGGATTCTGCAAGGAATTTAGAGAAAAGTTAATGTCAATACTCCTCATACTCTTCACTGAAATTGAAAGGGAAACAGTACTCCCTCTTTCCTGGAGGGGCGAATTACCTAATACCAAAACCATAGAAAGACTCAACCAAAAAAGAAAACTACTGGCCAGTCTCCCTAATGAACACAGATGCAAAAATCCTCAAACTACTAGCAAACAGAATGCAGCAGATCATCAAGAAGATTACACACCATGACCAAGTAGATTCACCCCAGGAATGTAAGAATGGTTTAACATAATACAAATCAAAAATTCTGATATACCATATCCACAGAGCCAAAGACAGAAATCACATGATCTTCACGATAGATGCAGAAGAGGCTTTAGTTAAAGTCCAACACCCATTTATGATAAAAATCCTACAGAAAATCAGAATAGATGGTCTTTACCTCAATCTGCTAAAAGTCATCTGTTGCAGACCAACAGCCAACATCATACTACCTGTATAAAAACTGAAGGTTGTCACTCTAAAACCAGGAACAAGACAAGGAGGTCTCACAATTCCTATTCAGTGTAGTTCTAGAAACATTAAACAGAGCAACAGACAGAAGAGAGAAATACAAGGAATTAGGATAGGAAATGAAGAAGTGAAATCCTTATTTGACATCATACGCTACATAGACAACCCCAAAAACTCCACCAAAATACTGCTAGATTTAATAGCCAAATTCAGTAGCATAGCTGGATACAGAGTCAACACTCAAAAATCATTAGCATTCCTGTACACAAATAACATGGACTGAGAGAAGTTAGGAAAATTACACCCTTCACAGTAGCATCCAAAAAATGGAATACTTAGGAATCAATCTAATGGAGTGAAAGATCTCTGTACTGAACATTACAGTTCTCTGAGAAAGGATATTGAAGAGGGTATTAGAAAATTAAAGATACTCCCTGCTTATGGGTAGGTAGAACCAACATTGTGAAAATGGCCATTTTTACAATTTTCTAAAATTGTTATACAGATTTGATGCACTTCCAATCAAAATACCATTGGTATGTCTCACAAAACTGGAGAAAACATTTCTAAAATTCATTTGGAACCAGAAGAGTCATAGAATAGCAAAGGCTATTCTGGGCAAAAAACTCAAGGCTGGGGGCATCACAATACCTGACTTAAAATTGTACTACAATGCTACTGTGATCAAATTGGTCTGCTGCTGGCAAGGAAACAGACCTGAGGATCATTGGTATGGATTAGAAAATACAGACACAGCTCCAGACATACTCAGCCACCTTATCTTTGACAAAAGGGCCAAACATGTTCACTGGTAGAAAGATAGCCTCTTTAATAAATGATGCTGGAGAAACTGACTCTGCATGCCAAAGACTAAAATTGAACCCCTGTATATCACAATGCACTGAAGTCAAAATGGATCAAAGATCTCAATATTAAAACAGAAACACTAAGTCTACTGGAAGAGAAAGTATGTAGAAATGTTGAAGATATAGGAAGAGACTTCGTGAACAAAACACAGACCACATGGGAAATACTTCGAAGAATCAAGAACTGGGATTTCTTATTACAAAGCTTTTATACATCAAAAGAAATCACCAACAGTCAAAAGATGACACACATATTGCAAAAAAATTTTAGCCAATTGTCCCCCAAAAAAAGACATATTTAGAACATGTAGAGAAATTTTTAAAACTGAAGGCCCTCAAATTCAAAGACCCAATCCAAAAATGAGTATCTGAGATGAGTACACCCTCCTCCAATGAAGTAATACAAATGGCACATGAATATATGAGAAAATGTTCAACATTATTGGTCATTCAGGAGATAAAAATTAAAGCAACACTTAGATTCTGTCTCATCCCAGAAAAAAATGGCTATCATCAAAAACTAATAACAAATGTTAGAAGGCTATGGATAAAAAGGCATCCTTTTCCACTGTTAGTGGGAGTGTAGACTGGTGCACCCGTCGTGGAAATCAGTGTGGAGATTCCTCAAAAAAGTAGGATTGGAGATTCCATGTGACTCAGCTATTCCCTGCTGGGTATCTTCCCAGAAGAATTAAAAACAGCATACCACAGTGATACCTGTCCACCCATGCTTATAGCTGTACAATTTGTAATAGCAAAGTCTTGGAAACAATCCAAATGCCCATCCACTGAGGAATGGATAAAAAAGTTGTTTATACAACAAAATACTAGTCATAAGGATAAACTTTAGGGTTTCATAGGTAAATGGGGGCAATTTGAGACCATATTCATAAGTGAAATAAATCAGACCCACGTGTGTAAACAATGTATTGTCTCAATAGTGTAAGAACCTGAAAGAGTGAATAAAAATTAGGAGGTATGATAGACTTTGTGAAATGAAAGGAAACTGCTCAAAAGTAAAGAACAACTGGGATGAGGGAAAAAAGAAAGAAGGGGAAATTTATGTATATATGTATATACAGGATACCTAACATAGCTGTACTACTGACTTTTATTGCTCTATTGAAAACAACAGTTAATGATCAATCTGATGTGAAATTGTTTTATCCTTTTTTTCCATGAAGTAAAAAAATGGGTGGATGAGTTTTTCAAGCAGTGCAGATTCTCAGAACTGCTTACTGTCTTCTCTGTATTAGATGGTAAGTAGTAGGGCTTTGACAGGTATTAGACATTTGCTGTAAAAAGAGTAATTCAAGATACCCAAGCAGCACATGTGAATGTGAATGCAGACCAAAAGAAAATACCAAGTCTTGAAGTAAAAATTTGGAATGCACAGTATCATGTGAACTCATTATAAATTGAATAAAGATGCCCTGCTATCAGTCTCACCTTCTTGAAAATATATTTGGGATGTTTTAGGAGTCAGTGACATTTGAGGATGTGGCTGTGGACTTCACCCAGGAGGAGTGGGCTTTGCTGGATCCTTCCCAAGAGAATCTCTACAGAGTGGTGATGCAGGAAACCCTCGAGAACCTGATCTCTGTAGGTAAGGGGGATAATCATTCCTTCAGTTAGATACTTCAAGAACAAATATTCTTCGTTTACCAATGCTGTTGAGGAATTTTCGGTATAAAAAATACTTTAGCAAGTAAAATTGAGCAGGTCTATACGATAGTGTTAATCTAGAGTGTTACAATACATTTTTGTTTTTGAGACAGTGTCTCACTGTATAGCCCAGCCTGGCCTGGAACTTGTGGCAGTACTACTCCCTTAGTCCCCTAAGTTGTAGGATTACATGCATACACCACCATACCAGACTTGTTGCAGTATTGATCATGTTGTAATTAATAATTATTTCTCTGGGTCTATATTTTAGGACACAGATGGCGTGAGCAAGCAAGTGAAGATAAATACAAAAATCCTGGGAAACTTTTACGGTAATTTCCACCTACAAAAGAAAGCACTATTCCTAACAAAATTTTCATGATGTCAAATATTTTAAGAAGATGATACAAGCCGCACTTCAGAATAACTGAGAAAATTATTTCTTAAATTAAACACAGGTTGACCAGCCTTATTCTAAAACTTTCAAATCCTAATTTATCTAATGTCCTAAATTTATTGGGCACTAATGTGACACCACAAGTCTTTCTGATGGTGGTGTTGATGGTGATGTTGTTTTGTTGTTTTTGATACCGGGAATGTCTCAGGACCTTGCACTTTCCAGGTAGGAGCTAAGCTGCTGAGCTATTCTTCTTGTTGTTGTACACAAATTTTGTTTTATGAAAAAGATACTAACAACATTGTATGAAATAATTAGTTCATCTTTACACTTGGGTCCCTCGCCAAGGCTTCTCATTATGTATATGCAAATATTTCAAAATCCAAAACCCAAAACATGTTTCCAAGAATGTTAGGTAAAGAATACTTACCCTGAAGAAAAAAAAGAATACTTACCCTGTACTTACATGTGATCTAGACATTCCTTGTTTACAAAATAATGAACTTACAGTCTTACAAACCTCATATATATATAACTCTTTTCAAATTAGCTGTGTCTGATGTAGTGAATGGTGCTAATTGACTACATGCCTGTTCTTACAGATTATTTAATTATAAAGCTTCTACTTTTTTACTCAGTGTTAAAATATAACCAATAAAAACTAATGTAAGATCATTAATTCATAATGTGCTTCTTTATTACAGAAGTCAGATTGTGGAGAGTGAATATAAAGAGGAAGCTAGTCAGTGTGGAAAAACCTTCAGATCTCCAGACTTTCAGTCTCCAGATCAAACTTTAACTGACAAACCTGGACTACGTCCTTTGGGATGCTCTGCGTTTAAGGAAGTCCTCATTGGCCATTCATCCCAAAATGTGCCCCTCAGACCTCACAGTGGAAAGAAGTCGTGTGAGAATCAAGAACATGTAGAAAAGCCATGTAAGTACGGGCAAAATGAAGAACGCTTTACCCTTCCCCAGTGCTTTGAGAAGCTTGAAACAACATGTACTGGAGAGAAGCCACCTGAATGTAAGCAGTGTGGGAAAGCCTTCAAGTATTATAGTGGCTTAAAAAGACATCAAAAAATGCACACTAGAGGAAAACCCTGTGTGTGTAAGCAGTGTGGGAAAGCCTTCATTCACTCCAGTGCTCTTCACATACATGAAAGAACACATACTGGTGAGAAATGCTATGTTTGCAGGAAATGTGGGAAAATGTTTTCACATTGTGCTTCCCTTCAGCTACATGAAAAAATTCACACTGGAGAGAAACCTTATAAATGTAAAGAATGTGGGAAAACTCTCCGGTCTTACAGTGCTCTTCATGTACATGAAAGAACTCACACTAGTGAGAAACCTTATGTGTGCAAAGAATGTGGAAAAACATATGCACAGTGCGCCTCCCTTAAAGTGCACAACAGAATTCACACTGGAGAGAAACCTTACAAATGTAAAGAATGTGGGAAGACCTTCAGGTCCTCTAGTACTCTTCATGTACATGAAAGAATTCACACTGGTGAGAAGCCCTATGTGTGCAAAGAATGTGGAAAAACATTCACACATTGCTCTTCCCTTCAACAGCACAGAAGAATTCATACTGGAGAGAAACCTTATAAATGTCAGGATTGTGAAAAAGCCTTCAGAACCTCCAGTAGTTTACAGAGACATAAAAGGACTCACAGTAGAGAGAAGCCTTATGCATATAAACAGTGTGGGAAAGCTTTCAGTGACTCCAGTGTTCTTCATGTGCATGAAAGAACTCACACTGATGAGAACCCCTATGTGTGCAAAGAATGTGTAAAAACATTTGCACATAACACTTCCCTTAAACTGCACAACAGAATTGACGCTGGAGAGAAACCTTACAAATGTGAAGAATGTGGAAAAGCCTTCAGGTCCCCAAGTACTCTTCATGTACATAAAAGAACTCACACTGGTGAAAAGCTGTATGTGTGCACAGAATGTAAGAAAACATTTCAGTGTTATACTTCCCTTCAAATGCACAGAAGAATTCATACTGGAGAGAAACCTTATGAATGTCAGGAATGTAAAAAAGCTTTTAGCACCTCCAGTAATTTTCAGAGACATAAAAGGACTCACAGTGGAGAGAAACCTTATGCATGTAAACAATGTGGGAAAGCCTTCAGTTACTCCAGTGTTCTTCATGTACATGAAAGAACTCACACTCATGAGAAGCCCTATGTGTGCAAAGAATGTGGAAAAACATTTGCACATTGTACTTCCCTTAAAGTGCACATCAGAATTCACACTGGAGAGAAACCTTACAAATGTAAAGAATGTGGGAAGACCTTCAGGTCCTCTAGTACTCTTCATGTACATGAAAGAATTCACACTGGTGAGAAGCCCTATGTGTGCAAAGAATGTGGAAAAACATTCACACATTGCTCTTCCCTTCGACTGCACAGAAGAATTCATACTGGAGAGAAACCTTACAAATGTCAGGATTGTGAAAAAACTTTCAGAACCTCCAGTATTTTTCAGAGACATAAAAGGACTCACAGTAGAGAGAAGCCTTATGCATGTAAACAGTGTGGAAAAGCTTTCAGTGACTCCAGTGTTCTTCGTGTACATGAAAGAATTCACACTGGTGAGAAGCCCTATGTGTGCAAAGAATGTGGAAAAACATTCACACATTGCTCTTCAACTGCACAGAATAATTAATACTGGAGAGAAACCTTATAAATATCAGGAATGTTAAAAAGCCTTCAGAACCTCTGGTAGCTTTAGGAGACATAAAAGGACTCATTGATAGTAGAGAGAAACCTTATGCATGTAAATATGGGAAAGCCTTCAAATGTGTCATGTATCTCAAAGTACATGAAAGAATCTATACTGGAGAAAAGCCTTACGTATGTCAACTGTAGGAAAGCATTTATTTACTCCAGTTCCCTTATAGTGCACAAATGATCTCATACTGGAGACAATCTTTATAATCGCAAGCAGTGCCAAGCCTTCAGATGTTCCAGTCATCTTCACAGACATTAAATGGCTCACTGGAGAGAAGCCCCATAAGCAAAGAAGCAAAGCCTTCCATCATTCTCATACCCTTCAAATACATGAAAGAATCCACACTAGAGAGAAGCCATATACAGCTAAGCAGTGTGAGAAAACTATTCTTACGTTGCAGTTCCTTTCAAGGACATGTTGGAGAGACACTTAGCTATAAGCATTGTGCTAGTGTTAAGTTTTTCTAGTACTCTTCAAATACATAAAAGGATTTATGCTAGGTACAACTCTTACCTATGTGAGCAATAGAAAAACCTTCACTTTTCCCAAGTATTGAAGACAAGAAATTCTATGTATGTAAGCAATAAGGAAATACCTTCAGATGTTCCAGTTTCCTTCAAAAAATGAAAAAATTCAGAGAAGACTATGTACATAAAGAAAAGCCTTGACTCATTCTCCTTTCCTGAATACATTCCACCTGTGTTCAATTCGTGAAAAGAAACACTAAATATAGGATGGCAAAACCTTCGTTACTGTATCACCTGTCTGAAATGCTCAAATGCATAGTGGAGCAGAGTCATCATTGTACGGTGTGGGAAACAGTCATCTTTTATTCACAGATTTTAGTAAATAAATATGTAAGTAAATCCCTTAAGTATAATAGACCTCAGTTGTCCACATGAAAGAATTAACACTGGGGCCAGGGATAGAGCTCAGCAGCCCAGCACCTGCCTGCAAGCGTAAGGTCCTGAGTTTGATTCCCAGTACCAAAGGAAAAAAAAACACTGGATAAAATTCTCTATATGTCAAAAATACTAATTGGCAGTCGCAATTAATACTTTCCAAGACCAGTGAAAATTCATCCCATGAAATTCTGTGAATGTAAGTAACACAGTGTAAAGAGAACGAGGCAATGTAATTTGGATAAAATGCACCAGAAGATGCCCCATTTGAAGGAAATGTAAAAGGTATGCATTGTCCTTGTCAGTGGCTCCTTGTTAAAGTTCATCTCTGGATTATGGATGTTTTACTGTGGAAAACAAAAACATGTGCTAAGTGTTATTAAAGCAGTAGTATATGAGGTGTGTGTGGATTTTTCCCCCTATACTGGGGATTGAACTCGGGGTGCTTCTACAGCTCATCTACATCTGTAGTCATACAACATTTACTATATCTGTACATTGTTGATTTATGTATTTGTTATTAACCATATATATAAAGATAAATATAATTTTGACACAAATTATAAGTTGACCAAGCCAGCCCAAAACTTTTGGTCCTCCTGTTCAAATCTCCCAGAGTTGGGATTATACTTGTGTGCCACAGTGCCCAGGGTGGTGTAGAAACTTTATTTTCTTCAAGTTACTCAGTAATACAAGGATTATTCTATTGACAGTACACGGAATTTTCACCAACTTTTTTTTCATTTCTTGGGACTGAACCCAGTATCTCTCACATGCATAGAAAAGGCTCTGCCAGTAACTCACAGTGTTCGATTTTTTATTTTTATTTTGAGACATTTGCACTTAATTCTCCAGGTTGACACAGAACTGTTTCTTTTGCCGTAGTGTCCTGATTAGCTTGGATTAGAGGCATGCTTCATCATGCTGAAAAGTTTATGTATAATCCATCTTTTTTTAATAAAAAGGAGTTTTCAGTGTGACAGTTGAGGCAGTGGCACTGTACATGCCTACAATAGACAGGCCATGTGCTCAATGCCAAGCAGGACAGACGATGAAAATGCAACTTTTGGCTGCATATTTTACTGTTTCAGTTTCCTTCAAACATGTTTGTTCTAGATAATTTCCAAACTAAGCATTACAAAGAATGTGTGAAAAGTTAAGTTTAGATTGTGAAAGGGAAAGAAACTGCTCAAAAGGAAAGAACAACTGAGCTGAGGGAAAAGAGGAAAGAAAGAAGGGAAATATGAATAAATAAATGTATACACAAGATAGCTAAGATAATTGTACTAATTTCTATTGTTATTGAAAGGAACAGTTAATGTTTGTTTGAATGTTTGAACTGCTTGATTGTTGATTGTTTTAATTGTTTGATTGTTTCAATTGTTTGATCAATCTACAGGCCTATATTTGTTTATCAGAGTAACCAATTTGAAGATACCTATATGTAATGCTACAACCATTGTTAATTTCCTACCACCTTGTCTGAAATGCTGTATTGCTTTCATTGTTTTTATGTCTGTGTCTGTTAATACGTTTTAGTTCTTGTATCTTTAAAAGAAAAAAGTTAAGTTTATAATTTTGGCAAGTTTTTATCTTTCATTACAAGTAAATCTTACCATGTGATAGTTGCTACATTAGTTATGTTGTCTTCTCAGAAATTTTGATCATAATTTCTCAAAGACCACGGAGATCATCCACTTTGTCACATAGGATGGAATGCATTAATCTATCCACAAAGCATTCTCCATAGAATTTTTATATCATTGGCTTTGGTTTTAGGGAAATCACTACTCCCTCACATCATGAAAAAATTAACATAGCACTTCCCTGTCAGAGTGAAACAGTCTTTGAAATTCAAAGACATTTCCTCCTAGATATATGTCATTTCTTACCATTATAACATCAAGAAGTCAAACCATCAAAAATTGATGATCTTTGTCCTTAGTGTTAATACTTTGACAATCTCTATGCATCCAATGAGTGTATTATCTTTAGGTAAGGTGTCAGAGTAGAATCCTAGATTGGACTGGAGTACTATGCCTTTTGTAGTTAAGCTTTTGATACTCAAAAAATAAAGTTTTAATAATTTTGGAATGCACTTACTACCAGCATTGTAAACTGGAAATGTACACAGTTTCATATGAATGACCTTAGCATTATGTGCTCTGAATCTAAAGTTATGAAAAGTTGTTAATCTAAATAAAGTTGGATTTTTTCAGTCCTGATGGTTATTTTTTTTTTTTAAGGAAACAGGTTTACAGGTTTACAACTGGTGTTTATAAAGTGTGAGTTGAACTGTATGTGTTCTCTTTGGAAAGTCATTTTGTGAATGACAATGTCTGCTTTCCCATTTCTGTATTCATACTCAATACCTCTTCAGTCAGGGTCATACTGCTCCCCAGGTCTGGCTGCAGAGTCCTGCCCTTACGAATATATCACCTATCTATAAAGAGCAAAGGCATAGTGCATAATTTTCCACTGATTGAAGATTTTATTGTCTATAACATGATCTATACGTGTGTTTCAGATTTCTCATCAGTGGCACAATATAGTTGACACAACTTAAACGGCAAATTTAATTTTGCTCACAACTTAGTCCAGAGTCAGCAGAAATGGCATGGCAGAAGGGCATGACCTAGAAAAGTTGCTTATCCCATGGCAGCAGGAACCAGTGAGTGGGGGTGGGCACAGCCTCACATCAAACGTGACACCTATTCCAACAAGGCACAATTTAACATCGTTTATGAACTTGCCAATAGGTCAGTCCACCAATCACCATCCAAAAGCCTCACCTCTGAATGTAGGAGACTTTTCAAGGGATATTTTGTATCTAAATACCATGGGGTCCGAGTTTCTAATTATTTTGGCACTGAAGCTTCTGCTTAAATCACTTGAGGATTTTATATATGGCTGTGTTCTTCTGGTGCTGGATAGAGTGAATGGTGAAAATAACACCAAGAGTTCATCTCAAGCCCCAGGGTTCATGTCAGTGTTAGGTCATCACAAATGTTTACTGTGAGAGCTTCGAGCACATCCACTGTGGTTAACTCCTTGAAACACCAAAGTATGTATGGTCCAACGTTAATTATGGGATAACTGAGATGAGCTGCACTTTGAGTGGACCACAATGCAAACACCAGAGAAAGTACGGGTGGTCCAATGTTAATTACGGGATAACTGAGATGAGCTGCTCTTTGAGTGGACCACGTTGCATAAGGAAGACTAATTTACTGCAGAAAAAGGACTTGCCAAGGTTTTCAGACACAAGTTTTACTCTTCCCCACTATGGTAAGATGCAGCTGGGCTGTCCATACAAAGAGAAGCTGGCAGTTTGTCAGGTGGCAAAAAACTAAGTGGTGACCTCTGCCATAGGCCTCTGATAATGAGCACGTCCTCTTCAAGCAGGCCCTGATTCCACTGTACAAAACGCAGGCATGAGGCCCCCCATGCTTTGCTGATGACAGCTCATTGTGTTGCTTTTTCCAGTATAATTCTCATAGTCCCTCTATTTGGTTTAAAGAAATACATATTCAAGTATTTTGCAATAAGGTATTTTGTATGTGTTGAAGTTTAGTTGAAGGGGTATGTACAGATGGTCCTACCCCAACCCGTTCTGTAATGTATGTCCCCATTCCCAGCTGCATCTCCCCATCACTCATCACGGTATTCGTTCCTAATAATCAAATCAGCTTGTGTTATATGATTTACTAATATGCTTTTGTGTTCTGTGGCTCATACACACCCCATTTTAAGCTGCCTGATGCCTGAAATCTTGTTGGAACCATCCCCAGGTCTTGGGATGCACTTCTGAACAACTATTGATATTCCCAGGATGAGGCTAGGCTACAGCTTTTGAGAGGAGGCTCCCAGAAGCTCTACGGAGACCTTGGGAGAGACCTTACTTCTCTGTACCCAGAAATAGTGACAGGGAAAGACAGGGCTCCTGAATGTTGAATTTGGGTGAATCACAGTCCAAACGTGGGTGTGTTCCAGATCTGAACCATAACGAGGTACATGATCAAGGTTACACCCAAGAAACCATACTTAAGTGATTCATGTGAGTGGAAGAAAGTCAAGTGCTGTTCATCAAGGCAATGGTAGAATGACTTCAAAGGAGGAGTGGAAATGTTTAAATGTGTTGATTGTACTGGGATAGTGACACATGGCCGTAATATCTACTGCAGAGAATGAGGACTGCAAGTTAGGCTGGTCTGGGCAGCTTAGCAAGACCATGTCTCAGTAGAGTTGGAGATACACCTTAGTGGTTGAGTGCCCCTGGCTTTGATCTCTAGTCCCCTCTCGGCTCTTTAACAGCTTCCTGCTATCTTCGTGGTCCCATATTACTAGGACCTTGAGGGAAGAAAGATTTAATGGAAGTTGCCCGAGATGCATGTGACTTTTAGGCATAATGTGTAAGTCCACCATGGAGCTCTGTTCCCTGTATTCTCACACAGCACGCCTGAGTCACCTCAGCCTTTGATACAAATCAACTGCTTGTTCCCTGTAATTCTAAGTACCAGTTGTGCCATAATTTTAAGGACAGAATTTAATTCAGAACAGTCTGGCTCCAAATTTAGAGATGATTTCACTGTGGGATAGCTAAAGTTTATGTAGTGGTCTCAGCTATGCTGTGTATGTGTGTATGCACATATGTGCATCTTTCAATGCTCAGCTTAATGTTTAAGCCTTTCATTTAAAAATCTCAATTACATAGTATTTATACCAATAGATGAAGTGTATTACCTTGACATATTTAATGTTAAAACTCATTATTCAGAATTTTTATGAAATTTTACTGATATTTTGTACTGTGTACTTGCCTTACAACATTAATTAGACCATGGGAAAATATATTAAAGAATTGCAAAGTGGAAAAATTTAAAAAAAAAAAAAACATTAATTAGAATAGCTAGTTTTCAGATGCTCAATTGTGACAGGGAATAGCATCTAAGAAAATGGGAAATATATTTCCTTTACAACTTAATGACTTCGCTTATCAAAGTTTTAAGTGTTTAATAATTAAGTTGAAAATGGCATTTCTTTTGTGCTTTGTTCTCATCCCTTAACCAATTGATTTATTATTTGTATGTCAGTTAGTCAATGTTGACATATAAACATTAAACAAAGTCCAAGTTTACATTTCATATTTAGTGAACATTATATTGATTTTGACACATGCAAACTGGCATGTTTTCAACCACTGCAGACTCACAAATAACTTCTCTCCTTTGAAAGTGTAGAAGGGAAGCATCACAGTATATTGTCCAGTGGCATTAGCCTGGGGGAGAGAAATTAAGAGTGGGAAGAAGGTCACAGTTCAGACTTTAGTAATGCAATGTATTTTTGTACTGACCTTTTTTGTACTGACTAGTTGAGAATTTCTGGATTTAGAGTAATTCCTGCTTCTCCAGGCAATGGGGAGCCTATGTGGCTAGGAGATTTTTAGCACAGGTGACTGACACACACATAAGCGTGGATAATACAGGGAAGGCTCCGTGTCTGCACTGCATGCTGTATGAGGCTGTTAGTTTGTAACAGGCTTTGCAGGGCATGGGGTTTGTATGTCCTCTACCGAGCACAGGCCTTTCCACACCACTTCAAAAGCACCTTGCAGTGACATCTCTGCTGTCATCCATGTGTTTCACCCCAGACAACATCGTGCAATTAGCCTCTTGACATATGCTTAGGACAGAATCTGCTCAAGCGATCCAGGCTCCTGGGAATTCGTTATAAGCAGACTTATGTGAAGTAATGCAGCCTGGAGATGAGGAAGGTGACCTTCAGACATTTTTCAACTTCCGTTTTTCACCTGGACACCAGGCATCAGATGCAGAGCTTCAGAGAGAAACAGCAGAAGATTACTCCAGGGGTTTGGAGGAGCTTTGGCTGAGAGAAGTCAAGATCATGAAAGCATCCACCATGGTCTTAACAAAAAACTCAAGCACACACATGTACACACACTGTTCATATTTAACTGACATTGCAAGGTACCCATTAACTCAGACTTTATCCTTGGTAGACACAAGATGCTGTCTTTAAGTCTATTTATCTTTCTCCTGTAGCTTCCTCTCTTAATGTGCAATTTGGATGACAACTGTCTATTCAGAAGCAGCACCAGTGCGCACAGGGATGGAGATGTGGTCATTGGGAGTTCCTTCTCCCTTTATATCTATCTATATATCAGTGATCTCTCTGAAATACAGCCTAATGAGAACATGATTATCCTGCAGTAGGTACTGTTTATTCATTTTCTGCTTGATCATCGTGATTGGTAATACCTGCTAGGGTCTATAATTGGGCAGACCAGTACTCTGTGTATGCCCATCCTGTCCTCAATCATCCTTTCACAGAACTGTTCATATTTATTTTGTATTTCCTCTTCTTCATTTCAAAGTTGGAAAAAGATAATAGTTTATTTCATGTTTTTAGCCTCCTCTTTTAAAAGTTAGAACCAAAGGTTACATCACCTTCTGCCTGATTGTATGATAAATGCATCTCACTTTACTTGAGCTGCCCCTGCATGATGATAAATAATGTCCAATAAAAACTCAATCCAAAACAGGGCTGGGGATTTAGCTCAGCGGCAAAAAGCGCCTGCCTGGCAAGCGCAAGGTCGTGAGTTCAGTTCCCGGTACCGGAGAGAAACCAAAAAAAAAAAAAAAAAAAAAAACACAATCATTAGAATACTATGGGGTTAAGTAACATATCACTTCTATGCAATTCACAGTCTGATAATGTATCATTATTGTGCATAATATTACTTACATTCAGGCTGCTACTTATGCTATACCTTCTTGGGGAGCTCCTTCCTATATTCAGTGACAATTTGAAATAATCTACATATTATGCTTTCATGCCAGAGAAACTCCATGAACCTGGAGCTGCACAGTGGGCCAGGAATAAGGGAGAATGTTTGTGAAATTTTTATCTAATTTGATTTTGCTTCTCACCCACATTCTGTTTTCATATATTACTCTATGAGTTCTGTAAGCAGAGGCATAATAAAAACAGGCACAAATTTATATGTGAAAAGTAAACCCTAGAAAATACATTAAAAATTACATGAAATTGGAAAGCAAATAGTAAGTGAGAACAAAGGAAATAATATTATTACAAAATATAAAGAGAATGAAATTCATCACTTGAATAGGAACTCTGAAATTTGATGGAAAAAAGTCACAACTTAGTTATCTTTATTTGTAAATGACATGAAAAAATCAAACTAAACATGAAAAATTTCAAAAGAGGTGAATAATTTTGAAAGAACTAGTCAGCCAACATTAAGAATAAATGAACAATAGCTGTTCTTTTAATTTTAATATTTTTATTATATGAAGTGTATAACAATTCCATTTATCATGGGGAGTTGGTGCATGTATATAATGCATCTTAATTTTTTTATCCTATCTTCCATCTCATTCCTGCTACTCCTGGCTTCCTTCTTCCCTCCAACTGTTGGGTAAATAGAACAAAGAAAATGTATGATTAAGAATAATAGCAAAGCTTGGGATATAGCTCAGCAGCACAGCGCCTGCCAGGCAAGCACGAGGTCATGAGTTTGATTCTTAGCAACAAAAAATAATAATAGTAATAATAATAATAGCAGAGAAATATGTGGACAATTTACAATGGCATGAGGTTTGAAAATGTCACAAAGAAACATTAATTGTGATCTTACATAGTATAATATTTTAAGGTAATATAGAGTTAAAGCAAAAAATGGAAATGAAGTTTATGAGGATGAGTATTAAGAGGGAATAAAGCTAGTAAGAAAATTACTGCAGTGTGTGAAAGAAAAATAACAAATGTGTGTTAACAAGATAATGAAAGTTACGTAGGCAGGCCTAATTTATTACGCACATGTAGATCACTGTACCCCACAACTGAAGAGCACATATGCAGTGCTGGGACGTAGCACAGTCGTAGAGCACTTGCCTAGCACGGGGGAGACCACGGGTTCAGGTTGCAGTGGTGAATAGAAGAAAGCAAGAGTACATATTCTCAAATCCGCTGAGAGCAATATCAAGATGTGAATACGAACTGGGCTGTGAAGCAAGCCTCACCAGCGAGGACAATTAAAAACAATACCAAAATTGTTTCTTTGTTGTGTTCTTGCAGAAATCAGGTATCAGTGAATAGAAAGGCAAAACTTTGTCCCTTGCTGGGGCACCATCTTCAGGATGGTGGGAAATCTGAAGAGCATGAGGTTTATGTACAGTACACTCTGCCACATGTTAATTTTTGCGTTGTCAATATTTATATATATCGTGGAAAAAGATGAAAATTTTAGAAGAATATGTGTTTCTTAGTTTCCTAAGAGATTTCACTGCAGGCAATCCTCCATTCTTGTCCCAACTGTCTTTGCCTTTGCAAGCTTCTGTCCCCTTTGAAGCCCTGAAGATGACAAAAGTGTTCCAGGTCTTGGTGATAGCAGTCCCAGCTTTCTGAACCGCAACAGCCACCCCAAAGATGTCATGTTTTTGTGTCCTAGATCCTTCATCTAGCATTGTTCTTCCTCTTTGGTGGCATTGCAACATTTATATGCTTATCATTTCTATATGAAGCATTTAATAATGTGTTAGTATGTGCAAATATTTTAGTTCATACAAGGAAATATTTATAAAACCCACACTAAATGTAAACTGCTCTTATGATCTTCATGCATTCATTTCTGAATTCATTTTTCTTTACGCATATAGAAGTTAGTAAGGACCTCACAGAGCGTAAGTTAGATTATTTCCTTTAGTACAAATTCTAAGACCTTACCTGAGACAGCTCATCCAGAAACAGACTAAATTTTCTGGGTGTTTATCTTAATTTAGTATAGCCTTAACTCAGATTGCTGTACAAAGATGTACCTCAACTGCAAGTCTAAAACAAGAATTATATGTATTTAAAATTTCTTCATGCAAAATAATTACAAAAACATCTGTTTCCTGGTTTCTGAGTGGCAGACCTATCAATCTGTCCTCACATGACAGAAGAATCAACCAAGTTAATTCTGGCCACCTTGTGAGGACACTAAACTCCTTCACAAGAAATCCACCCACATGATGTTATTTAATATTATTTCTCCCAAAATCAACCTTCTAGTACCATTTTACATTTAAGTGTAGGGTCTTAAATTATGAATCTGGGTTAGTTCACCAGCATTTAAGTCACAAATGGTATTATAGCAGATTCAAATGTAATAATTTATTATTTTCTCTGAGGAAACCTATGGTCTCCATGCAGGCTTGTGCCCAACAACTACCAAAATTTTCTAGCCTTCATTTTTGCAGTTAAAGAGATCAACACCCACAGGTGAGGCAGAGTGTGCAAGAGGGAGAGTAAAGTCATGTCACACATGTTGCCTCCTCAGGGTCTGAAGTTGATGGAAAGGGAGACTGGGATTGGGGTTTTTTTGTTTTGGTTTGGGTTTTTTTTTTTTGGTACCAGGAATCAAACTCAGGACCTTGTGCTTGCCAGGCAGGTGCTTATGCTGAGCTATATCCCCGGCCCTAGACTGGGATTATGCATCACTGAAATTTAAAAATTTTAAAGTCGCAACCTGTAGTACACACAGATCAGTGAATTATTAAAACCATTTTTGTCTGCAGCAGAGAGAAGAGTTTGGGAAGAGAAGTTGTTCACTTGAATTCAGCTTCTGGCCAGTTACTTTCAAGGATATGGCATTTGTGGAATATGCCAAGGAGGTGGGAGGAAGGAGCATTTCTTTTACTATTTCCAGCTGCTGCTTAACACTATTCAGGTCTAAGTTTGTGCTTGATGTCAACCTTCTTTAAATCACTTCAAGTGTTCTTTTTCTTGTAGCTTAGCTTTGGCTCCTTTGACCCCATGTTCAGTGACAGAGGCCAGCTTCCTCCTCTGTGTCAGGTGGGCCCAAGGACACATCCCTGGCCCTCGGCGTGGTCTCCTTGATGCTTCATTTCAGTTGGACCTGGGTGGGCCTGGTCATCACAGAAGGTCAGAAAGGCGTTCAATTTGTCTCAGACGTGAGAGCAGAGATGGACAGGGATAGAGTCTGTGTAGCATTTGTGAAAATGATCTCAAATTTTCTTGCATCACACACATCAGCTCTACAACATTGCCAGTAAACATAGTTGTCATTTACTATGATGCAAAGTCTAAATGATGTAAACTATCATGCTTAGTGACACGGAGGGTCTGGGTGACAGACTCACAATGGTATGCTGACCTGGCTGAATTTCAGTGCTCAGTGTCTGATTCTGATTATTCAGTGAGGAGCTGTCCGCCTAATGCCTCTCTGGCACGGCTGCCTGTGAATCAGTTTGACGCGGCCATGAGTGCCGGGAGTTACAACACATACAGTGCTGTGTACGCTGCGGCCCACGCCCTCCACGAGATTCTCCGTCAGCAAGTTGGAATGAAACCAATCAGAAATGGGGGCACAATGGTGTTTTCCCCCTGGCAGGTGAAGTCTATTCTATTACATGGCATGGCCTCTTAGCATGATCTGTTTTCAAGGGTAGTATGGGTGTTCCAAGCAAGCCGTTACAAAATATTTCTCAAACATGCAAGGGATTCTAGACAAATTTCATCCATAATGTAAATTTTACCTTAAAATGAGTCGAAACCTTTACTTTTTCCCAAGGATATCAGTTCTCTCCCCACTGTATGCAGTTCTTGTGGAAATATGTAAATATTTTTTGTGAACCATGGTCCAGTAATATGCATGGGATAATTTCAGTTCTTTTGCATTTCTTGAAGCATGCTTTGTGGCTAATATATGGTTCATTTTGGAGAAAGTCCCATGTGCTGCTGAGAAAAACGTGCACATTGTTGTTGTTGGGTGGAACACTCTGTGAATATCTGTTAAGTGCATTTGTTCGAAAGATTGGTTCAGCTGTAACATTTTCTTGTTGGTTTTTGCCTTGTTGATGTGTCCATTTGTGACAGTGGTGTATTGAGATCCCCCATTACAACCATGTTGCTGTTAATTTGATTTTTTATGTCCATCAGTACTAGTTTTTTGAAGTTGTGAGTGCCAGTATTAGGTGTGCATGTACTTGTTAATTCTCCTTCCAAAGTGTTTCTTTAACCAATATAGAGTGACCTTCTTTATCTCATCTGGTCAGCCTTAGCTTGAAGTCAACTTTGTCTGAAATTAAGACAAAAACTCCTGCTTCTTCCAAATTCCTATTGCATGCAGTATGGTTTTCCATCTTTTAGAAACAGATGTGTATCTTAAATATATTTACATGCTCTTATATATATTTTAAGGAAGAAAGGCTGAAATTCTGCACTTGAAGTATTTTCAGAAAGTGGAGAAAGAGCATAGCAAGCACAAAGAAAACAAGATAGCAAGTAGCATGACAGAAAATGTTACGACACTTACACAAAGAAAGTAAAAATTTAAACTAACGTTTATTGTAAAAATATAAACTTTGATTTTTCTTTTTTAAGTGAAAAAATAAAACTTATGAAACAGTTTCAAAACTGGTTAGTAGGAGAGTTACAATAATTAATACATTGCATGTTGTTGTCTTCATAGTAATTATTCAGAGTACAAGATAGGCATAATATTTTGTTCAAACAATATTAGCACAAGACTTTCTTTTCATGACAAGTGAAACTAGCCATATACCTATCATAACTATCTTGTGTATAAATATAGCTTTTCTTTCTCCTTTTTTCTTTTTCCTTTCTGCCATCACAGTTTGTCTTTTCTTTTGAACAGTTTCTTCCCAATTCACAATATCCATTGTATATTTAGTCTTCCAGTTTCTCACACTAGTGAGACAATATGATGTTTCACATAGGGGTCTTATTTTTTCAGTTATGAGTATGATCTCAAGTCGCATCCATTTATAAAAGTCTCAAGTTTATCCTTCTTTGTGGCTGAGTAGTACTCCATTATATATATCTGTATATACATAGATATTTTAATATATAGGTTTTTGATCCATTTTGATGATTAGTGCATGGTTATAGACATGGGTCTAGTGTTAGTCTTTGTCGTATGGAAAGCCAGTTTTTCCAGCACCATTTATTAAAGGAGCTATCTTTCTTCCAGTGAACATCTTTGGCTCCTTTGTCAAAGAGAAAGAGGCTGAGTGAGCAGTTTTGCTCCTTTGTCTTGTCCTTTTCTAGTTTCTATCCTATTTTATTTTCTGTGTTGATACTTGTCAGTTTCTTATGCTAGCCTTATCACTGGTGTCAAGGCTTTCATAGGAGATGTCTGTTCCTCTAGATATCTTCTAGATGTAGGTGGTTCTTGGTCTTTATGTCTATCCCAAGTACCTAACTTCCCAATATATTAAGTCTGAGGCATTGCAATCAATTTGACTTAGGACCCATTCTTCTGGTACTGGACTATGGTGATGGTTACGACCCCTTATAATCTCAGTGTTGTCGTACAGGAGGAAAGTTGGTTATAGCAATCATGACATAGGGCTGGAGGGCACCGGATAATCATCGAGGTTTGCATAATTGTAGGACACAGGAGACAAGTATTGGAAGAGAAAGCCTAGGAATTTTGAAGTGAACCAGAAAGAGAAGAGCGTGTTTGCTCACATTAAAATATCATAGTCAAGCAAAATAGTTGACAAAAGAGAGGAAGAGGGTGACTAGAATAAAACAAAAGGAAAGGTTAGCAATCACATGTTGGCACATATTG
Source organism: Chinchilla lanigera (assembly GCF_000276665.1). Lineage (NCBI taxonomy): Eukaryota > Metazoa > Chordata > Mammalia > Rodentia > Chinchillidae > Chinchilla > Chinchilla lanigera. The sequence continues at coordinate 1,489,677 of NW_004955524.1, read as the reverse complement.
CTAATGTTGCATGGGGTATTTCCACACCTCTAGTTCTGCTTGTCCATCATGTGCACCTTAGCCAGGTTCTGCTGTGTCACTGCAGTACCCATAGGTCTCCAGGCTGAGCCCCACAACTGGATCCTGGCTAATCTCAGACTTCTCTTACCACCTCCCAGGTCAGTGGAGGGACAGAGAAGCCAAACAGACTCCTCTCACCAGCTGTGCCATCCCCGGGCAATGGAGGAAGGGAGCAGCATGCATTAATACTCCTCTTACCAACTGCAATGTCCATGACAATCTAGATAAACTTTAACATATTTCATAATGAAAAGCCAAAAAAAAAAAAAAAATCACAAAATAGTAAAATACTATGATTGAAAACATGGTCATTTTTACACATAAAAGGAAATATCTCACATGAAAACATTATATAAATAATTTCACATCAAACTCTGAAAATTACCCTGCCGCCACCACAGGAGGGGCCTTGGACGCAGGAAGCCTCAGTGTGTTGCCTGGGAACCCAGATCCTCCAGCCCTGCCCCCTGCCACCACCTTCCTGAGGGGCCTTGGACTCGGGAAGCCTCGGTGAGCTGCCTGGGGTCCCTGATCCTCCAGCCCCGCGCCCCACCGCCGCCTTCCTGAAGGGCCTTGGACATGGGAAGCCTTGGTGAGCTGTCTGGGTGCCCAGGTTCTCTGGCTCCACCCCCGCTGCAATCTCAGGAACAAACCTGAATCCCTGGAAACCTAGGGAGATTTGAAAATGACAAAAAGAAAAAAATGCAATCTCAGCCAAACACCCTGCCCAGAACCAGTTGAGGAAACATCAACATAGAAGAACACGGCAGTCACACACCTGAAATTTCTCAAATGATAGCAACTGAAGTAAAGAACCAACTATATCAGGCTATAGAGGAAATCAGATCAGAAATAATTGCTCAGGTAAAAAAAAGAAATGACAAACATAATGAAAGAATTGCTGGTTCCTTGTTGATTTTAAGAGATCCTTCCTTTCACAATCATTAGCTGCCACGCTGTCTTCAATATCTGAGATTCTATCTTCAGCTTCATTCAAGCGGTTTTTGCCAGCTTTCAATGGAAGTTTTGATTTCCTGGATATCTCTTTAAATGTTTCATGCGTTCTAGTTCTGTCCTACATTTTTCATTTAATGTTTCCATTGTTTTCCTGTGCTCATCTATTTTTTATATATGTCTTCTTTAAATTTCTTTTTTTTTTTTTTTTTTTTTTTTTT